>NC_089597.1:57500205-57714902 GCF_019320115.1 Miscanthus floridulus | reverse complement strand
TAGTTGATTTGTAGATTTTTAAATAGGCTATTCACCCCGCCTCTAGCCATATTAGGACCTTTCAACATACCACATATCCCCAACAACAACTTATTGAATGACTCCACCATGTTGCTGCACTAAAACTCGTACCTTCATCGACCTACTCTAACTTTTTTTGAAAGTACTTGTCCTCAAGCTGTCGAGCAGCCTCCTAGAACAGATCAAAGTTATCCTTCACACTATCCTTCCGGAGTAGATTCTTGACAAGGTGTCAATTACACCAACGATGGTGCAAAGGTGCATACCCCTCTATCTGCTCTTGCACAACATTAATTATGCCCTAGTGCCTATCAGATATGACGCCAACCTCCCTGCCAGGCCCAACCACATGTATCTGGACTAGCCTTAAGAACCATCCTCAACTGTCATTGTTCTCCTTCTCAACCAAAGCAAATGCCAAAGGAACCAACTTGTTGTTCGCGTCATTGGATATGGCTATAAGAAGTGTGCCCTAGTATTTGCCAATCAAGAACATACCATCATTGGATAAGATAGGACGACAGTGCCTAAAGGCCTCAACACACTGAGGGAAGCACCAGAAAGCATGAAAGAATATATGCCTCTCATCCTTCCATACATTTGGTTTTGGGATGTACTCATAATGCATGTCTAGATTCGCTACTTTGATTGCATTGAAAAGTACTGGCAGCTACTCATACCCATCCTTCTTGTCCCCATATATCATCTTCCACACTCGCTGCTTAACTCTCTAAGCTTTACCATAAGTTATCATATAACCTCCATACAATGCCTCAACGGTCCTGATAATTGGCCTAACCTTCATGTTGGGTTCTCCCTGTAATATTCCCATCAACCGCTTGGCAATGAGGGTAGATGTCAACTGCTGATACTTTAGTGTGAGCACATGGTCAGCACAATTGTGTGGTCCGACAACTTTTGTGATCTTCCACTTTTCGGTGATCGTTTGCTTCCTTGCACAAACCCTCCATGGGTAGCGTTCGTTGTCGCACACAACTGTGTAATGGCGCTCTACATATGAATGCAAGACCTTGTAAGGTCTCTTTCATATCACTGTAAACGCCTGCAACCACCTCTTCAATACAGGAAGGTCCTTGAATACCCTACCCTTCTCAATTACCATGTTAGGTCCGGCCTCAGGAGCTTCTAGCAGCTCATCATCACGTCCTTCTGCACACGCCTGATCGGAATGAGCAAGATCGTTGTTTAAGGAAAATGAACCCTAGGCCCATTTACTTTGGATTTTGGTGTTTGATGACCAACACAACCAAATTGGACTAATAAATTTGCAAGCGATTATTTTGTAGTTTAATAGGGTGCAAGACGTGACTTGGATGAAGGTGACATGATGATCCTATGATCAACACCTTAAGACCCTAGAAGCACAAGAGAAGACCCAAGATATCAAGCAAAGTCCAAGCACAAAGATAGGAACCAAGCCGGACATAAGATCGTGAAGAAACAAGCTCATAGAGGTGACTAGATGTAGTGACCGGACGCAACCCTTATAGGGATCGGATGAGTCCGATCAGTTGCCCGACAACAAAAGGTGTCTACAACAATGACCAGACGCTGAGGACTAAAAGTGACCAGATACATCGATGGCACTGTTCATCATCCTGGCAACACATTCAGCACTGATTGGACGCTGGCGACAAATCGACCGGACACAGGAACTACAGCATCCGATCGACTTCAGAGAGGTTCCAAAGCGGCGAAGTTGTGACTGGACACATCCAGTGGAATGTGACCGGATGCCATCAGCGTCCGATTAGTTGATCACATGCTCTAATGATCGGGATGACTGGACGTGTCCAGTCAGGACGAAAGCAGCGTCCGGTCAGTAGCAAAAAAGCGGGATTTCATCCCTAATGGCTACTTTCTCAATGGGGCTTATAAATAGACCCCCAACTAGCCATTTGACGTTAGTGGACATGAGGAAACATATCTAGGGTGTTGATACACTATTTTAGTGATCTCCACTTGCATAATGCTTAGTGATTCATTAGGTGATTAGCGTAGGTACTTTGTGAAGTACTTAGGTTGATTAGACCACCGCTTATGCACTTGCTCTATGTTTAGGCCTAGTGTTTAGTGAGGTTTTTATACCTCTTACCACTTGGTGCTTGCGTGCACCATTGTTGTACATTGGAGGGGCTTGTAATCTTATGTGATCACACCAACCGTGTTTGTGGTGTGGCCGCCACCGTGTACCAAAGGGAACAAGGCCCACGACAGTTCAACCGGAAGCTTGATAGTGAAGACAATGGGGAGCAGTCCAGGAGAGGATACCTCTATTTAGAGTGGTTGGGATGGATACCTCTAGGCCTTCGCACTTTGATGACACTATCTTCTCTTACTATAAATCTAGAATGGCTTGTCATCTTGAGGCGGTAGATTTGGGTGTTTGGAGAGTCACTCGCAACAGGATGAAACCCATTAAGAATCCCGATAAACCCACAAAGAGTGAAGAAAAAGAAATGCATTTCAATGCTAGAGCTAAAAATTGCTTGTTTGAATCTTTTAGCATGGATGTGTTTAACCAAGTGTTCACTTTAAATATGGCACATGAAATTTGGTTAAAACTCCAAAATCTCCATGATGGCACAACTAATGTCCATGAGCAAAAATATTGTCTAGCTAAATAAAATTATAATTCCTTTAAAATGAATGATGATGAGCTTGTTCATGATATGTATTCTTGTTTGAATCTAATTATCAATGAGCTCCATTCAATAGGATTAACGAAGCTAGATGATGCGGACATCGTGAGGAAGATCTTCTCTGTGCTACCACAAAAAAAATATGCAAGCATCATCACCATCCTTCATAGCATGGAGGACTTGAGCACCATGACCCCAGCCATAGTCATTGGTAAGATAGTGGCATTTGAAATATCATGCATGATGGGTTAAGAAGAAGCATCTTCTTTAAGCAAAGGCAAAGCGCTCACATGTAGTGAGAAAAAGAACATGAAGGGCAAGCAAGTTGAGACAAGCTCAAGCTCAAGCTCCTCAAGTGAAGATGATGAAGATGAAGATGATGATGATGATGATGATGAATCAAGTGATGATGATCAATCTTCCTCCTCCACCTCCGACCTTGATGAAGAATCAATCAAACTTATCAACAAGGTGGAGAGGATGATCTAAAGGCTCAATGTCAGGGGTGTGCCCATCCAAATTCAAGATGTTATTTTCACCGATCAAAGAAATGAGCAAAGGAAGAAAGGATGCTATGGATGCGGTGAGTTGGGGCACTTTGTGGAAGTTTGTCCAAACAAGCCCACACCCAAGACAAAGAAGAAGACATGCAAGGACAAAGCCCTCACATCAATAAGGTCATGGGATGATTCTTCAAGTGAAAAAGAAGACCATCACAAGAGACGAGGGCACAAGCACTCATCATCAAGCACCTCATGTGTATGCCTTATGGCACGAGGTAACAAAAATCTATCCCTAGTGATGGTGACAATTATAGTGATAGTGATGATGAGCTACCTTCTTATGATGAAGTTGTGCAAGAAAATCTTAACTTCGCTAAATTGTGCACTAGTCAACAAAAGAAGCTTGAAAAATTAAAAGAAAAACTAGATAGCTCACAACAAGCTTATGCTACTTTGCTTGAACAATATAAAACTTTTGTCAATCTTAATATGGAGCTATCTACTAAAATTAAGCAACTTGAGACTAGTGCAAACACAAATAATTATACAATCAATGATGAGCAACTTGTAAAGAAAAATGAAAAATTAAAGAAAAAGTTAGCTAGCTCACTAGATGATTATAAAAGTTTGCTCACTAAAATGGAAACCATGTGCAAACATTGTGATGAGCTAACTAATAAAGTTGCTAATCTTGAAGCCGTCGGTACAATACCCATGGAGGCACCTAAAAAGAAAAGTTCTATCTTTGACATGCCTAAAAAGGATGCCTCTACTTCTTGCAATAATTTATGTTTAGACTCCTCCATGTGCAACCAAGTTTGTGTTGAGAAAGTTGTTGTAGATACATGCACACAAGAGGTTGTAATGGAGAATGAGCAACTCAAGCAAGAAGTGGCTCACCTCACCAAGGACTTGACTCAAGTGAAAGGCAAGATGGAGCAAGCCCAACTTCATCAAGATAACACTATCAAGAGAGTGAAGAAGCATGATGAAGGACAAACCATGGTCTACTACATATGCCACAAGGAAGGTCACAAGTCCTATGAGTGCAAGGTGAAGAATAGGGGAGGAGCAAAGAAGAAAGAGAAAAAGCAAACAAGCAAACTCTCCAACACCTACGCCAACAAGGTGGACAAGAAGGCCTCCACACCATACTTGTTGAAGAAGAAGAAAAATAACAAGGTGGTGGCCATTAAGGTGAACAAGGAAGCCAACAATGGGGTCAAATACTTTTGGGTGCCAAAGGAGATCATTTCCAACATGAAGAGCACCAAGAAGGTTTAGATCCTGAAGGGGAAGTGAGAAGTCCGATGGACGGCGAGGAATTTGGAGACTTGGCAAAGTATGGGTGCATTTCATGGGGTGCATCATTATGGACAAAGTCATTGCCAAGTGGGTTAGTGAATACTATGGACCAAAATTCCTCTTCCCATGTTAGGTAACTAGATGTAATTTCTTTCAATTGGTATTTCTTACAATTGGTATCGAGATTCAAATTCTTGAAATTAGCATCTAGTTCCTTTTCATGCCTAGGTTTGCATTTGCATGCTTATATCTTTTGCCATGTATACACTATGTATATCTTATGGTAGGCTTGCTCGGTTTCATTCTTAACCCTTGGAGCAAACCTACATGGTTTAAATTATTTAGGAGCATGTGGGGGATATGACCTCCGGTATCCATAAGACAAGACATGGGCCACACCATTAGAGGTGGTCTAGCCCACAAGATCAAGGCGTGCACCATAAGGTTATAATAAGACATTGTATAATACCAAATAGGATATTTTACTTGTAACCCTACCCCTCCAGAGCATATAAGGAGGTGTAGGGGTTCCCTAGTCGACATCCCCATATAGATCCTAGGCCTAGCCTAAGGCATCTGATCACACACAATATCATACGAAGCCAATACAATCCAACAGACCATAGGAGTAGGGTATTACGTCGTGTTGATGGCCCAAACATGTCTAACTCTTGTGTCTCTATTGCCTTCTTGTTCTTGATTATGTGCACCTCTATTGATCAATCTACCTTCATGGGATACCCCTTGGAGGACTACCGATGATATTCTGTTGATAGTTGGAGCGCCAGGTAGGGGTGTGCGTGATGTTTCCATGTCGAACAAGATGGTACATTTTGTAGGATCTTCGTCCCTCCCACAGCCTGGCCAGATCTTCATGATCAAATCGATCTCCTAGGTCATCAACGCTGATGGAGACAGAGAGCTCATCGAGTTGGTGCAGACCAATTCTACGTTGATCACCCCAACACTTACGACTATAGATCCGATCTCAAAACTACCTCCAAGGTCGTCTTCACAAATAATTCACCACCCGCTTCTCTGCTACCTGAGGACGCGGATCAACAACGACGATCTGATCGCATCCATCGATCAGGTTGGCCAGAAGCTCACCGATTGTCTCTCCATCGTAGAATCGGCTCTGACCACTTTGGTTTAGCACCGACCACCCTTTGACTCAGATCTACTAGAGGCTAATTAGCAAACTCTAGGTGTTATGGCCCTACCCTTTGGGCTCACCAGCGTCGCCGCCCCTTATCAAGATGCCCTAAGAGGCTAATTCGTCGACCAGGAGGGATACATCCATCCTCTCGCCGACCAGATCGCTGACCAACCCCCGTCGACTGTCAACATGTTGCACATTAGTCGATGCCTCGAAGCATCCCTCCAAACCATCCTGGAGAAAAATCTAGACTCTGAGTCCTAGGGCTCTATGGAGACTGTCGCTGAAACCACCATCATAGAACCTTTTTCCCTCCCTTCTGTGGAAACGGAATTTTCAATGTTAGCATCGATAGCCCCCCCATGGGATGGGGAAACTGACGAGGACCGCACTACTTGTGTCAACATGAATGCCAACCATGCGCAGCGCAGAGCAAATGAGGCCGCCATTGTGCTAGCTAAGGCTTGTCGCAACGAATAGCTCAACTCACAAGGGAGGCCACGCCCTCTCCAACTGAAAGGTCCTAATGGCTAGAGGGGGGGGGGGGGTGAATAGCCTAATAAAAATTTCTACAACAACACTTAACAAAAGGTTAGACAATTATGAGGCAAAGCAAGTGTTGCGCTAGCCTACTCAAAATGCAAGCCACCTACCACAATTCTAGTTTAGATAGAGTCAATTCACACAAGAGGTATGACACTACTATATGTTAGTGTGCTCTCAAAGACTAACTAAAGAGCCACACTAATCAAGCAAGCAAGCTCTCACAACTAGTTACACTAAAGAGCTTGTCAACTAGTTTGCAATAATGTAAAGAGAGTGATCAAGATAGTTATACCGCCATGTAGAGGAGTGAACCAATCAATCACAAGGATGAATAACAATGGAGACCAATCACCTCGGAATCAAAGGATGAACACAATGATTTTTACCGAGGTTCACTTGCTTGCCGGCAAGCTACTCCTTGTTGTGGCGATTCACTCACTTGGAGGTTCACGCGCTAATTGGCTTCACATGCCAAACCCTCAATAGGGTGCCGCACAACCAACATAAGATGAGGATCACACAAGCCACGAGCAATTCACTAGAGTACCTTTTGGCTCTCCGCCGGGGACAAGGTCAAGAACCCCTCACAATCACCATGATCAGAGCCAGAGACAATCACCACCCTCCGCTCAATGATCCTTGCTGCTCCAAGCCATCTAGGTGGCAGCAACCACCAAGAGTAACAAGTGAAATCTGCAGTGAAACATGAACACCAAGTGCCTCTAGATGCAAACACTCAAGCAATGCACTTGAATCACTCCCAATCTCACTATGATGATGAATCAATGATGGAGATGAGTGGGAGGACTTTGGCTAGGCTCACAAGGTTGCTATGCCAATGAAAATAGCCAAAGATATGAGCCACAGCTAGCCATGGGGCTTAAATAGAAGCCCCCACAAAATAGAGCCATTATACCCCTTCACTAGGCACACTGCGCTCTGACTGGATGCTTCGGTCAAACTGACCAGACCGTGGACTCAGCGTTCGGTCCACTGATGGATGCCACATGTCACCAGCTTCAAATGCTGTTTGTCAGATTTCAATGGCTATGAAGCTGACCGGACGCTCTAGCAAAACTGATCGGACGCTAGAGCCTCAGCATCCGGTCGAGTACAGTAAGGGTCAAAAATAGGTTTTCCTCGACCGGACGCGTCCGGTCCACCTTGACCAGACATAGCCTAGCGTCCGGTGGTAAACCCTAGCCACTGTACTGCCAGTCAACGCGACCAAACGCAGGCAGTCAGCGTCCGATGCTTTTGGATCTAGTGTCCGGTCACTTGACCGACGCTGGCATCTCCTCCTTTCTCTTCACCCTTGCTCAAATGTGCTAACCACCAAGTGTATCACCTTGTGCACATGTGTTAGCATATTTTCACAAACATTTTCAAGAGTGTTAGTTCTCCACTAGATCCTAAATGCATATGCAATGAGTTAGAGCATCTAGTGGCACTTTGATAACCACAATTCGACATGAGTTTCACCCCTCTTAATAGTATGGCTATCAAACCTAAATGTGATCACACTCTCTAAGTGTCTTGATCACCAAAACAAAATAGCTCCTACAAGTTATACCGTTGCCTTGAGCTTTTTGTTTTTCTCCTTCTTCTTTTCAAGTTTAAGCCCTGGATCATCACCATTGTCATGCTATGATCTTCATTAGCCTCTCTACTTGAAGTGTGCTACCTATCTCATGATCACTTGATAAACTAGGTTAGCACTTAGGGTTTCATCAATTCACCAAAACCAAACTAGAGCTTTCAATCTCCCCCTTTTTGGTAATTGATGACAACCCTTATACAAAGATATGAATTAGAATTCAATTGAATCCATGTTGCCTGCCCAAGCATATTTACCAATTGTAAAAGGATATGGACAAGTTTCATGAACCCCAAATGGTAGCAATTGCTCCCCCTACATATGTGCTAAGAGTTCGGATTGAAGCTTGCACATATGCTTAGATAGGGAATATAGGAGTCAATGTCTACCAAATGATGCTAAGGTATAAAAGATGGACCTTTGAAGCGTGATACCAATCGGAGTGCACCAATATACCATCCTTAGCACCATGGTTAGCTCAATATCACTTGGAAACATATTACCACTTATAAAGACTTACATGGAAATGAAAGTTATCTAGTGATTTCATTTCATCATTCAATCTTACAACTAACATTCATCACACAAGCATGGATGTGTAAGTTTAATACTTGTGCCATGCAAGCAAACATATGAAATGCACATATAAATGCACCATACAAGTTCATGAGCTTGCTCCCCCTACTTGTGTGCTCAAAATTTTAATTGATCCCTTTCCTTTTTCATATATCTCCCCCTATGTCATATGTCAAGATATCTTTATGTTTCTTTTCCCTTTTTCACTATCTTTGTTTTTCTCCCTATCTTTGTTTCTCTCTCCCCCATATCTTTGTTTCTCTCCCCCTTTATCATCAATGACCAAAAAGGTTCTAATAAGATAGTATTATTTGTAGGGTCAAGATTATCAATGTCAATCAATGGGGTGAGGATCATTTTCCCAAATTTTGGTCCAATCTAGATTATTTGCCAAAGATATTTAACTCGGTTTGATCCAAGGACAAGCTTCTTCACATCTCCAAATAAGGGTTATCTTATACCATGTTGAGTTAAACACTTATAGCTCATTTTTTAGATTAAACACTAGGTTTACAAGCCCATAAATATGTCATATGCTATCACTAGATCAAATCAAGCATAGAAGCAATAGTGATACCATATAAACATCAAATTCATTTGATTTTCATGAATGAGCCTAATAAAATAGAACCACTTGAAAGGTCCTAATAAGATTGAAAATATGACTAGATGCACTAAACATGTCCTTAGAAAGGATGTATGCCATGCCAATCGACTTTTACCTTGGATTGCTCGAAGGAGAGGCATGTCATATGAGTGGGGGTGCATCAACACATATTTGAGAAATCCAATATGTTTAACTCATTCCTTAGCTTGCAAAACCTTTTCTCATCCAATGGCTTGGTGAATATGTCGGCAAGTTGATTTTTGGTGCCTACACTCTCAATGCAAATGTCCCTTTTTTGTTGGTGATCTCTTATGAAATGGTGGCGGACATCAATGTGCTTTGTTCTTGCATGTTGAACCGGATTGTTTGTCAACTTGATTGCACTCTCATTGTCACATAGCAATGGCACTTTCTTGAACTTGATTCCAAAGTCACTCAAGGTGGCCTTCATCCAAAGTATTTGTGCACAACAACTACCGGCGGATATGTATTCGGCTTCGGCGGTTGATAATGCAACACTATTTTGCTTCTTTGATGACCATGAAACAAGTGATCTTCCCAATAATTGACATGAGCCCGATGTGCTTTTTCTTTCAACCTTGCATCCTGCATAATCCGAGTCAGAGTAACCAACTAGCTCAAACTTTGCTCCTTTGGGATACCACAAACCAACATTTGGTGTATGCTTCAAGTACCTTAAAATTCGCTTTGTAGCCTTCAAATGACTTTCTCTTGGCGAGGCTTGAAATCTTGCACACATGCATACACTAAACATGACATCTGGCCTTGATGCGGTCACATAGAGTAGGCTTCCAATCATAGACCGATACAACTTTTGATCCACCATATTTCCACTTGCATCACTATCCAAGTTGCCATTGGTTCCCATTGGTGTGCTAATGACTTTGCTATCAATCATTCCAAACTTCTTGATCATGTCCTTGATGTACTTGCCTTGACTCACAAATGTACCATTCTTTAATTGCTTGATTCCAAACGGCTATGAAGCTGATCGGACGCTCCGGCAAAACTGACCGAACGCTAGAGCCTCAGCGTCTAGTCGAGTACAGTAAGGGTCAAAAACAGGTTTTCCTCGATCGGACGCATCTGGTCCACCTCGACCGGACACAGCCCAGCGTCCGGTGGTAAACCCTAGCCACTATACCGCCAGTCAGTGCGACCGGACGCAGGCAGTGAGCGTTCGGTGCTTTTGGATCCAGCGTCCGGTCACTTGACTGACGCTGGCATCTCCTCCTTTCTCTTCACCCTTGCTCAAATGTGCTAACCACCAAGTGTATCACCTTGTGCACATGTGTTAGCATATTTTCACAAACATTTTCAAGAGTGTTAGTTCTCCACTAGATCCTAAATGCATATGCAATGAGTTAGAGCATGTAGTGGCACTTTGATAACTGCATTCCGACATGAGTTTCACCCCTCTTAATAGTACGGCTATCAAACCTAAATGTGATCATACTCTCTAAGTGTCTTGATCACCAAAACAAAATAGCTCCTACAAGTTATATCGTTGCCTTGAGCTTTTTGTTTTTCTCCTTCTTCTTTTCAAGTTTAAGCCCTTGATCATCGCCATGCCATCACCATTGTCATGCTATGATCTTCATTAGCATCTCTACTTGAAGTGTGCTACCTATCTCATGATCACTTGATAAACTAGGTTAGCACTTAGGGTTTCATCAATTCACCAAAACCAAACTAGAGCTTTCACCAACGCAACCTCAATGATGAATTTGTCCGTATCGATGGCCACAAAGTCTACAAGACCCCAAGCACCAACTTAGTCATGGCTGCCAATGAGCTCGCTTGACTCGAGCAAACACCAGAGGTTGCTAAGGTTGCCGCCATGCTCAAAGCAGCGCACTACCAAGTCAACGAGATTCACCAGGATCAGAGACCTTCCTATTCGACAAGCTTGATTCGTTGATCCACCGTGCCAAGATCTAATTGTCGCCCTAGCATAAGCCATTTTGCCGACCAGCATCGTGATGATGGACAACCCCTCTAGGGGGAGCTCAGGGGAACTGCATGGACTACCCTCACCAACACGACCAAGAAGTCGACTAAGATGTCCGTGCGCGCATCTACAATCTCTGAGATATGCGATGTCATATTAATGGGCGCCATTTCTCTCGCCATTAAGAGGAAGTACACTGACATCAAGAGTATGGGCAAGAATTTAGAAACCCAGATTTAGCCCTCCGACCACTCAACACCGGCAACGCCGTAGATCACGATGGTGATGATCCTGAAGGGCCCCAAGCATTCACAAGGGCACTCCAAACACCCCAGTGGCCCTGTGGTTTCAAAATCATTGGGGTTGAGCCCTATGAGGGATGGATGAACCCTAGATAGTGGCTACAAGCTTTATGCCACTGCTGTGCGCGCCGTCGAGGGAGATACCAGCGTCATGATGAACTATCTTCCCGTCATGCTCACGCCAACCGCGATGAACTAATTCACAAGCCTTGCCCCAGACTCCATTGAATCCTAGGAAGAGCTCAAGAAGGTCTTCACCAACAACTACATGGCTACATGTATTAGGCCACGCACCAAGCATGATCTGAATCGCATCTACCAGAAACCATTCAAGGTCCTCCATAGCTACATCAAACGCTTTTCTAAGATGAAGAATTCTATTCCCAACATCATAGAAGCAAAGGTCATCACCGCCTTTGTGTCGGTATTTTGGACCGGGGGTCCTCAACCAACGAGTGAATTTGTGCTGCGTGCTCCTGATTCCGGATGGTGATGCAAAGAGACACAAGGTTTATACTGGTTCAGGCAATGGATGCCCTACGTCCAGTCTGAGAAAGTGTTCTTGTATTCCTTGCATCGGGGTGCTTGTAGTAGGGGGTTACAAGCTAGGCGAGAGATGGAGTTCGTCCTAGGTCTCTGTGAGGGGAAATCTAAATTACAGAATGAGGTGCGTTACTTGTGTGGGCATTCGTGAGCCGATCTGATCTATCCTCCTCCCCCCCTCGAAATGGTACTGGCTACCTCCTTTTATAGCCGCAAGGGGGAAGCCAGCGTACATGAGAGAGCTATACGTAGAGCTTTTAAAGGACTATTTGATGACGTACTCTACCCCTGGGGCAGTGTGCCGTCGTGGGAGTTCCCGTAGAAGTCTAGTTAGTATGGTCAAGCAGGTGACATGCTGCGCTCCTGTGGATTTGTTGACTTATGAAGTGCCGAGGCCTGGCGGCTGCTGTAGCTGGTCGCACCGAGGCCCGCTGTGCAGAGGCCTTTAGAAGCGACAATGCGGGGGTCTCGGCGACCATCTCATAATTGATTTAGGTAGAACAGTGTGGGACGTGCGTCTATAGGGTATGGTACCTGTATTGTCAGCAAGGGATGGTAAAAAGGAGATTTGACCGCTGTCTCGTCGCTCTTGTAGTAGTGCGCTGTCGATCGTGGCTTATGTAGTGGGTGCAGCTGGGTGCATTAATTGGATGCGACAATTTGCCAGAGCAATGTTTGAGGCGGAGACGAGGAGGTTGCAGGAGGAGCCTAGCCTCGGGCAAGGCAGAGCACGTACAGTTTGTCCGAGGCCCCTCTGGAGGGTCTCGAGCAAGACGGAGCAGGATCAGTGAGTTCGAGGCCTTGTCGAGGGGTCTCGGGCGAGATGGAGCGGTTGGTGCACTGATTCCAAGGTTATAGGGACCCAGCCATGACTCCCCACATCGCGTTATCCTTGGTGCAGGAGTTAGGCAGCACAGTGATTGGTAACCCCTGCTTTGTCCCGTCACAGATGGCAGGGTGTTGACGCGACTGACATATAGTCGGCCACTTCGCTGTACCATGCCATCGTGCGGTTGTCGGAGTAGTTGAGTGCTTTGATTGGATGTGATGTTCAGCCAGAGCAGTTTGGTCAAAGCGGCAGTCGCGGGGCTAGTGCCGAGCCAGCCTCGCGCGAATCGGAGAATCGGTACTTCTTCTGAGGCCTCGGCGAGGGGGCCTCGGGCGAATTAGAGATTCGTTGCTTCCTCTGAGGCCTCGGCGAGGGGGCCTCGGTGAGGGGGCCTTGGGTGAATCAAAGATTTGTTGTTTCCTCTGAGGCCTCGGTGAGGGGGCCTCGGGCGATTCGGAGATTTTGGCCGAGACCTTGTTTGTTCTATTGGTTCTTGCTTTTTAGGGTCTAAGCAGTTTTTTTCGGTCTTTGCTTGGGGTACCCCTTTTTCTGGTACCTAACAGTAGCCCCCGAGCCTTGAGCAGGAGTGTGAGGCACTCTCCCTGAGGTTTTGTCGAGACTTGGCTTGCAGCTGCTCCTGTCGGGATTGTGTTTTGTTTTTTGAGCGCACACCGAGTGTAGCCCCCGAGGCCCTGGAGGAGTGATTTCATTCCTCCAGGGGCTTTTTTCTTCATCGAGCAAGGTGTTCTGTTGTGTTTGTCAGACCCAAGAGGGTGAGTTCAGGTCGTTAGTCTTTTGTTCGGGGTGCAGGAGGAGTCCCTGAGCCTGCCGAGCCCTCGCGTGCGAGCCTAGGTCACTGGGTCTTGGCAAGGTTGCAGGAAGAGCCCCCGAACCTCCGCACGGAGCGAGAGGGCGGTCAGGAGTTCCCCTGGCTCTTTGTACGACCCTCACGCATCCTTTTCGTCTGGAAGGAGGGGTTGTTTTCTGAGCCCTCACGTGCGAGCCTAGGTCGCTGGGTCTCAGCAAGGTTGCGGGAGGAGCCCCCGAGCCTCCGCACAGAGTGAGAGGGCGATCAGGAGTTCCCCTGGCTTTTTGTACAACCCTCGTGCTTCCTTTTCGCTTGGAAGGAGGGGTGGAATATGCCAGGCTACCCTTGGTGGGTGCGAGCGGTGACACTTCCGGTGAGCTGTTAGCGGGTAAGTTCGAGTGGAGGCCCGTGCCCCATTCGATAGGGGTCAGCTAGTGATCAGAGACGCACTCCAAAAAGGTACCAGAGGGCTTCTCTAGTGGGTGCCAGGGCTGTTCGATTGGCCCTAGGGGCTCGGTGCCTCCCTATGATAGGATCCCCTTTAGAGAACTCCTGCTGGTCTCAGACACGACATAGGGCATCCCAAGCAATCGCTCGCTTGGGCCTTGGCCATGTACGGGCTTGCCTATAGTTGTCCCTGACTCTGTTGTCCTGAGGCGGCTGTCGAAACCCTTAGTGGCCCAGCCTTCGAACCCCTAGACTGTAACAGGCTCGGTGCCTTTTTCATCGCTTTTTTCCAACCCTTGGGGTGTGAGCTTGGGTAACTCATTTTTGTTTCTGGGTGCAGGAAGAGCCCCTGAGCCTCTGCACGGAGTGAGAGGGCGATCAGAAGTTCCCCTGGCTTTTTGTGTGACCCTCGCATGTCCTTTTTGTTCGGACAGAGGGGTTGTTTGCTAAGCCCTGGCATGCGAGCCTAGGTCGTTGGGTCTCGACAATGCTGCAGGATGAGACCCCGAGCCTCCGCATGAAGCGAGAGGGCGATCAGGAGTTCCCCTGGCTTTTTGTGCAAGCCTCGCGTGTCCTTTTTGTTCGGATGGAGGGGTTGTTTGCCGAGCCCTCGCATGCGAGCCTAGGTCGCTGGGTCTCAGCAAGGCTGCAGGAAGAGCCCTCGAGTCTCCACACAAAGCGAGAGGGTGATCAGGAGTTCCCCTGGCTTTTTGTACGACCCTCGCGCATCCTTTTCGTTCGGAAGGAGGGGTTGTTTGCCGAGCCCTCACGTGCGAGCCTAGGTCGCTGGGTCTCGGCAAGGTTGCAGGAAGAGCCCTCGAGCCTCCGCACGGAGCGAGAGGGCGTTCAGGAGTTCCTCTAGCTTTTTGTGCGACCCTCACACATCCTTTTCGTTCGGAAGGAGGGGTTGTTTGCCGAGCCCTCGCGTGCGAGCCTAGGTTGCTGGGTTTCGGCAAGGTTGTAGGAAGAGCCCCTGAGCCTCTACACAGAGCGAGAGGGCATTCAGGAGTTCCTCTGGCTTTTTATGCGACCCTCATGCATCCTTTTTGCTCGGAAGGAGGGATGGAATATGCCAGGCTACCCTTGGTGGGTGCGAGTGGTGACACTTCCGGTGAGCTATTAGCGGGTAAGTCCGAGTGGAGGCCCGTGCCCCATTCGATAGGGGTTGGCTAGTGATCCCGAGACGCACCCCATAAAGGTACCAGAGGACTTCTCTAGCGGGTGCCAGGGCCGTTCGATTGGCCCTAGGGGCTCGGTGCCTCCCTATGATGGGATCCCCTTTAGAGAACTCCTGCTGGTCTCAAACACGACATAGGGCATCCCAAGCAATCGCTCGCCTGGGCCTTGGCCATGTACGGGCTTGCCCATAGTTGTCCCTGACTCTGTTGTCCTGAGGCAGCTGTCGAGACCCTCGGGGGCCCAGCCTTCGAACCTCTAGACCGTAATGGGCTCGGTGCCTAGTCCCTTAGTCTAGAAGGAATCGCATGGGGGATATTCCCTTTCCATCTGCTGACAACGGCAGGCGCGCCTTTCATGGCGGTTTCTCAGGGGGCGAAAAAGGCGCCTGCCATTGCTGTGGATAGACTCTGTCGCACTATCTACGGACGGGACGTTATTATGCGTAGTTAGTAAAAAACGGACGTGTGGGCGGTTTTACCGGATCTGCATTAATCGCGCTAGATCTAGAAAATCATCACCCCAATTTCGTCGCTCACTCGTTTCTGATTTCATCGTTCGCCGTTCGCCCTCTCCCCTATAAATACGCGACGAGCCATGGCTCTGCCTCTCCTTACCTTTTTCGCTTGCAATCGCCCTCTCTGCCTTTAAGCATTTGCCAAGAGCAGAGAAGAGCGCCAAGAAGGAGTGGGGAGAGGGGAAAAGAGAGAAAGAGGGAGCGAGTAGTCGAGGGTTCGTCTTACCGTTGTAGTTGTGTTCTCCACTGCACCGATGGCGGGCGTCAGAATCCTCCAGGCGGATCCTTGGGGTTGCTCTGACGCGTCGGTGGAGATGCTGCAGGTGCTTGTCGATGCTGGTCTTCTCTGCCTGATCACCGACCCCGGTAGGCTAGAGTGGATCGCTCCGGGGAGCGAGTCGGAGCCGAGGCCACATGATGGCTACGTGGTGAGCTTCATCGTTTTCCACGAGCGAGGCCTCGGTGTGTCGGTAGACCAGTTCATGTGGGCGCTCCCACACTACTACGGTGTGGAGCTTCACAACTTCAGCCCCAATTCCATCGCGTAGGCGGCCATCTTCGTCGCTGTCTACAAGGGGTATCTGGGATCGCTCCCCACTAGGAGCTATGGCTCCACTTGTTTCAGGCGGTTTTCACCACCAAGCTGGCGGGCGTGAAGGGCGCTCAAAAGGCGTTGAGGGCCGGCGGCTACACTCTCCAAGTGCGCCAAGACCGGCAGTCCCTCTATATCCCGGCTCAGCTCGCGTCGTCCAACCGTGGCTAGCATAACGGATGGTTCTACCTCCGCAATGATGATGGCGGGTTTCCCCCTATACTGGGCAGATTGTGGAGAGTCAGCCAGAGAAATGGGGTTACGGCGTTGTCAAGGTCGATCAGCCTAGGCTAGAACTGCTCCTAAGGGCCCTAGGGAAGCTGCGTGACTGCGACCTTACGGCGGCCGTGGTCATGGCGGCTTTTCATCACCGGAGGGTGCTACCACTGATGGCTCGGCGGCGGCGCCTATTTGAGATGACCCCAAGTGATCCGATCGAAGGTATCAAGATGTCCGCCTTCGCCATTTCAAATGATGAGACCCTGCGTTGGGTGAGAGAGGCGGTGGATGGGAAGGTGAAGCTTGATGATTTGATGCCTTTCCTGATGCGCCCGTCGTAGGGGTACATCTCACTGGTAAGTTGGGTGTTGCCGAGGCCTTCACAGCCTTCTTGCTCCTTGTCTTTTTTATCCGCCGCCTTATTTTGTCGTTCCTACAGGGGATGAGAGACGTGCGAGCCTCCCCACCGCCTGTTCCAAAGGACGCGGTTCGACGGGCGGTGAACCGGACGTGTGCTGAGGCACAAAAGAAGCGGAAGGATGCCGAGGAGGCCAAGCGCATGAGCAAGATCCTTGAGCGCGAAAAGCTGGACGAACGTTGCTAGCGTCAGAAGCTTGAAGGTCTCCTGATGGAGTCGTCGCCGGCGCCGTCGTTGTCGGAATCCTCGGGTGATGACGACAAGAGCGAGGCGGGGAAGGGTACCCTGAACCACCTCCCCGACGTTAAGGAGGTGGCGCCCGGGGTGTCTCTGGGAGACGTCCGTCTTGTTATCGAGGACGATACGCCCGAGGCGTGGGTGTTGGGGAAGCGTGCTGTCAGCCCGGTGAGCTATGCAGCGGAGGTAGGGTGAGCGACGGTGGGGGCGCCTCAACCGTCTCTACGGTCGGTTGAGGGGGTACCAGGGTCCGACGGTGACCAGCCAGTACCGGTGGATACAAAGGCCATGCCACCGCCGCCACCACCAGCGTTGAAGAGGAGGGACATCGTACATAAGCGGTTGTGTCCCCGTTCACGGCAAGTGTGTTTTTTTGGTGGAGTTTGCAGTATTCCCTGCTCACCCCTTGGTTGTACGTTGACCTTGGGAGTGTCTTTGCGTCTAGCCTGAAGCGTCGGGTGGAGGAACCTGCCTTGGCGCCCCATAAGGCGCTCAAGGTGGACGTCAGCTCCACCGCCCATTAGGCAGAGGAGGCACAGGCTGGCGTGTAGGGTGGCACGGCGCCGAGCGAGGCCATCCTAGAGGAACTGGCTGCCCAAGAAAAGGGCACTGAGGCGGCCATAGAACGAGTGGGGGAGGAGGAGCCCACGCCCCGCTGTGTCGTGGGTCTTGGGGTGAATGAGGCCAAGGCGTCCACCCCTGCCGAGGCCATTGAGGGTGAGGCCAGATCTCCCAAGACTTCCGAAGCCATGGCGGTGGACACGGGGGTCATCGAGGTAGAGATGGCAGAGGCCAGAGGCCCCGGTTCCGTCAAGGCCGAGGCGGCGGAGACGAAGACGGGGCAAGTTTTGGCACCGCCCCTAGTTTAGGCGATCTCGTCTGATGATTCCTCCCATGGGAAGGAGGCGACGGACGTCGAGGCGGCCAGTACCGTGGAGCAGCCAGTCCCGGCTCCGACCGAGGGGAGTTCGGTCCTCATCCAGGTCCGACCTAAGCCCCATGGGTGGAACTTCCCGCGTGTTTTCTGGCGGGACCGGGCTGACCCTGAGGGGGAGCCCGTGTTCACCCTTGAAGATGTTGCGGAGGGGGCGCAATGGGACACCCTCGAGTAGTACCGCCAACTAGTAGTGCAGTCGCTGCAGACAGAGATGTCTATTTTGGAAGGGGACTTGCCTGGTGTTACCCAGGTAAGTACTTTCCTCTCTCGTGCCGCGTTGTTTTCTCTCCAAGCCCCATCGCAGCATTTGACATGCGTTTTTGCCTTTTCAGGAGCTCGAGACCCGGTCCCTCGGGAAATCGGTGTTCCTACGAAGGGAGAGGGACATCTGGGACCAGCTCTGGTAGCAGAAGGGCCTGCTTGCCGATGCCCAGGGGCTCTTGTCGGCGCGGAGTGTAGAAGTGGGGGACCTCCGCCTTCGCTGTGCTGACCTTTAGGCCGAGGTGGCCACGGCTAAGGAGCAGTTTGCCCCTTTGGTGGTGAAGATCAAGGAGTTGGAGGAGGAGCGGGACTCCTTCAGGTTCCGTGCCTAAGAAGCGATGGCCTCTGCCAAGGCCACCGCTAGGCAGCTGGGTGCAGAGTAGAGTGAACACCAGCTGATGAAAGTCACTTTGGTAGAGGCTACCAAGGCGGCCGAGGCCTCTCGAGTTGAGGCTTTAGACTGGAAGAAAAAAGCTAAGGGTAAGTTTTGCCGAGCCGCGCCCCTTGTTCCACTTGCTCTGGTTTGCGTTTTGACTCCTGACTCTTTGTTGTGTCATAGATTTGGAGAAAGAGTTCTCCCGGGTGGCCGAGGCCTCCATCGCAATTCAAGCGGTGCTAGACGTTGAGGTCCGGGAGCACGAGGCGCTGCACAGCGCCGCCAGTACCACATGCGAGGCTCTAGAGGTTGAGGGGGTCAAATCAGCCAACTCCCTTGGGAGCTGCCTGACTACGTTGAGCGGCCGCATCGACGAGTGACTCCGGGGGGCGTTGCACATGGGTGTCAAGCGCACCCTAGCCATTGTCTCTTTGCACTACGCCATCAACCTTGAGGCTGTCAGCGATGGCTATGTCTTGTCGAAAGGTGACGAGGAGGCCGATGCAGAGGTCGCGAAGCTGATGGAGGCGGCCGAGGTGCCTGGCACAGCGCTGGCCTGTCTGTTTGAAGAAGATGTGGTCCCTCCCATGCCAGGCGCTGATCCTTAAGCGTTGACCTGGGCCAAAAGTGGCCATGTAACCGGATTGGGTTAATTGTCATATCGTGACGTTTTGTGGTCGTTGAGGCCTTTAAAATATTTGCACATGTGCGTTTTTTTAACTATTTTCTGTTCTATTTCTGAGCCTGTACCCTCTATCTCGTTCTTGGACACACACAAAGAACTTCTTTGGAGCATAAGCCGTCCCTTGGCAAAGGGTGGTGAGGGAGTTGCCATAGCCCAGAGGCATAGGCCGTTCTCACGGCTCGATCGGCCCTTTGGCCTTGAGACAAGCTTTTGGTTCTTAGGTTTTTTGTGATGGTCCTGTCGGAGCATGAGAGAGTTTGGCGTAGAAATTTTCGAAAGATGGTTAAAAAATGGTGTCCAGGACTTAGGGGGGGTTCCCCCCTTATAGCCCCTGAGGGAGGCTCAGCTTTGCAGAGGCAGAGCCGAGTCTCCCTTATAGCGTTATTATGACGTCGAGCCCCTATCGATAGACAGCTTTTTTGTAAAGAACTTCCTCAGAACCTAAGCTGTCCCTTGGGTGAAAAGGTGGTGAGGGAGCTGCTGTAGCCTGGGGGTGTAGGCCGTTCTCATGGCTCGGCTGGCCTTTTGCCTTTGGGATGATCTTTCGGTCCTTAGGTTCCATACAATCGACTTGTCTATAAGAGGGTTCCTCGAAAGACTATAACAACTAAAGAACGCTTCTTTATTGAATTTCAAGAAACAATGTAAACAATGTTTGGAAATTTAAGGGTAGAAACGACGTAGCTATTCTATGTTCCAAGCATTGGTGAAGATTTCGCCCTTTTCGTTGGCTAGCTTGTAGGTTCTAGGCTTTAGTACTTGGGCAACAATGTATGGTCCTTCCCATGGCGGGGTCAGCTTGTGGCGGCCCTTACTTCTTTGCCTTAGCCTCAGCACTAGGTCACCTACCTTCAGGTCTTGGCTCCGAATGCACCGAGCTTGGTAGCATCATAGGGCTTGCTGGTATTTGGCCGAGTGTAGTAGTGCGATGTCTCGGGCTTCCTCCAGTTGGTCGAGGGCGTCCTCGCGGGTAGTGTGGCTGCTTTGCTCGTGTAGGCCTGTAGCCTCGGGGAACCGTACTCCAAGTCGGTGGGGAGGATAGCCTCAGCACCATAGACCAGGAAGAACGGTGTGAACCCCGTGGCTCGGCTTGGTGTATTCCTTAGGCTCCAAATGACCGACGGGAGTTCGGTAAGCCATTTCTTGCCGAATTTCTTGAACCGGTTGTATATTCTAGGTTTGAGACCTTGTAGGATCATGCCATTTGCATGTTCTACTGGGTCGTTTGTCCTAGGATGCCCTACGGCCAACCAGGCCACGCGGATGTGGTGGTCATTGCAGAACGTTAGGAATTTGTGGCCGGTGAATTGCGTCCCATTATCGGTGATGATGGCATTCGGGATTCTGAACCTGTGGATGATATCTGTAAAGAACAGCACTGCTTGCTCAGATTTGATTTGAGTGATTGGACGAGCCTCGATCCACATGGAGAATTTATCGATGGCTACCAGCAGATGGGTATAGCCCCCGGGTGCCTTCTGCAGAGGTCCAACCATGTCCAGCCCCCACACGGCGAATGGCCACGTGATGGGGATGGTTTGGAGGGCTTGGGCCAGGAGGTGCGTCTGTCGAGCGTAGTACTAGCATCCCTCGCAGGAGCGTACTAGCTTCATGGCATCGGCCACCGCTGTTGGCCAGTAGAAACCTTGGCGGAAGGCATTTCCCACGAGCGCCCGAGGCGCCACATGGTGCCCGCAGGCTCCCACATGCAAGTCCCAAAGTAGGGATTGGCTAGCCTCGGTGGTGATGCATCATTGGAGAATACCGGATGGGCTACGCCTATACAATTCGTCGTTGCAGAGGACATAGGACTTGGCTCATCGCACAAGCCATCGGGCCTCGGTCCTATTAGCAGGAAGCTCTCCTCGAACGAGGCGATCAAGGAACGAGACTTGCCAGTCCATGCCTTGGTCACCCATGGGAGGTTTCGCATCGATTGCCATGGCCTCGGGCTCGGTAGCAGAGGTCTCGGCGATAGAGGGGGCCTCGGGCCCTGCGATGGGCCCAACCGGGGGGCCTGCCTCTGCCGTTGATATGTAGTTGATGGAAGGCTTGTGGAGGTCTTTGGCAAAGACGTTTGGGGGGACCGGGGTCCATGCTGATGCCATCTTTGCTAGCTCGTCTGTGGCCTCGTTGAACTTTCGTGCGATGTGGTTGAGTTTGAGGCCATCAAACTTGTCCTCTAGGCTGCGTACCATCGTGTAGTATGCCTCCATCTTGAGGTCGTGGCAGTTTGACTCCTTTATCACTTGGTTGATGATGAGTTGTGAATCTCCTCGAACGTCGAGACACCGTGCCCCAAGTTTGATGGCGATCTGCAGGCCGTTGACGAGGGCCTCGTATTCGGCCATGTTGTTGGAAGCGGTGAAGTAGAGTCGGATTATGTAGCGTATATGTACTCCAACGGGTGAAATGAAGAGCAGACCCGCGTCTGCCCTAGTCTTCATCAGAGACCCATTGAAGTACATGGTCCAGTATTCTGCCTAGGCTTGAGTAGGCGGTAGTTGGGTATCAGTCCATTCTGCCACAAAATTGGCCAAGACCTGAGACTTAACGGCTTTTCGGGGTGCGAAGGACAGGGCTTCCCCCATGAGCTCTATGGCCCACTTGGCAATTCTACCCGAGGCCTCCTAGTTATGGACTATCTCTCCCAAGGGGAAAGATGTCACCACGGTAACTAGGTGGGACTCAAAGTAGTGACGCAGCTTGCGTCGAGCCAAGATTATGGCATAGATTAGCTTCTGGATGTGGGGGTAGCGTGTCTTGGTCTCAGAGAGCACCTCGCTGATGAAGTAAACAGGTCATTGGATGGGTAGAGCGTGCCCTTCTTCCTGCCTCTCGACCACTATGGCCACGCTGACCACTTGGGTCATTGCGGCAGCGTAGAGTAAGAGGGCTTCGCCTTCAGTTGGTGGCACTAGGATGGGAGGATTGGTGAGCAGTGCCTTGAGTTTGGTGAGGGATTCTTCAGCCTCGAGGGTCCAGAAAAAGCGTTCGGATTTTCTCAAGAGGCAGTATAGAGGCAGACCTTTTTCGCCAAGGCATGAGATGAAGCGACTCAGGGCCGCAAGGCATCCCATAACCCTCTGCACTCCCTTGATGTCCCGGATCAGTCCCATGTTGGTCATGGCTGAGACCTTCTCTAGGTTAGCCTCGATACCGCGCTTCGAGACTATGAACCCCAAGAGCATGCCTCGGGGGACCCCGAAGACGCACTTCTCGGGGTTGAGCTTGATGCCATTTTCCCTGAGGCATTCGAAGGCTATCTCTAGCTCCTTGATGAGGTCATTGGCCTACTTGGACTTGACTACGATGTCGTCTACATAGGCCTCGACGGTTCGCCCGATGTGCTGGCCAAAGGCTCGGGTCATGCACTGCTGGTACATGGCCCCTATGTTTCTGAGGCCGAATGGCATAGTCGTATAGCAGTATAGGCCAAATGGGGTGATGAAAGAAGTCGTGAGCTGGTCGGACTCTTTCATATTGATCTGATGGTAACCAGAATACGCATAAAGGAAAGACAGGGTCTCGCATCCCGCAGTGGAGTCGACGATTTGGTTGATTCGAGGCAATGGAAACGGAACTTTTGGACATGCCTTGTTTAGACCGGTGTAGTCTACACACATCCTCCACTTTCCATTTTTCTTTTTAACTAACACAGGATTAGCTAACCACTCTAGGTGGGACACTTCCTTGATGAATCCGGCCGCCAAAAGCTTCTGCACCTCCTCGTCGATGGCCCTGCGCTTTTCCTCATCGAATCAGCACAGGCGCTGTTTCACCGGTCTGGAGCCAGCCCGAATGTTCAAGGCATGCTCGGCGACCTCCCTTGGTATGCCTGGCATGTCTGAGGGGCTCCATGCAAAAATATCAACGTTTGCATGGAGAAAGTCAACGAGCACGGCCTCCTATTTATTGTCGAGGGTGGCGCTGATCCTTAGTGCTCGGTCACTGGAGCAGGTGGGATCGACCGAGATGAGCTTGATGGCCTCTGCTGGCTCGAAGGTCCCGGCCCGGCGCTTGGAGTGGGGTGCTTCACTGCTGAGCTGGTCGAGGTTAACGATGAGGGTCTCAGCCTCAATGACAGCCTTGGCGTACTCGACGCATTCGACGTCGCAGTCGTATGCATGCTCGTACGTGGACCCGACAGTGATGACACCGTTTGGGCCCGACATCTTGAGCTTGAGGTAGGTGTAGTTGGGGATCTCCATGAACTTGGCATAGCACGGGCGCCCCAGAATGGCATGGTATGTTCCCTTGAACCCAACTACCTCGAAGGTAAGAACCTCCTTGTGGTAGTTGGAGGGGGTACCAAAGCAGACGGTCAAGTCGATGCGTCCGAGGGGTCATGTGCGCTTCCCTGGCACGATGCTGTGGAAGGGTGCGGCGTCGCCTCGGAGCCATGACCGGTCAAGCTCTAGGAGTTCTAAGGTGTTGGCGTAGAGGATGTTGAGGCCGCTGCCTCCATCCATCAGCACCTTGGTGAGCCGAGTGTTGCCGATGATTGGGTCGACGACAAGTGGGTACTGCCTAGGGTTTGGGACATAGTCGGGATGGTCCTTTCGGTCGAAGGTGATTGCCTCCTAAGACCAGTGGAGGTACTGGGGGGTGGCTACCTCAATCGAGAAGACCTCTCGGTGTTCCTTCTTCCGCTGATGCGCCATTAGGCACGCTGAAGGTCCGCCAAAGATCATGAAAGCATTTTGAACCTCGGGAACCCATCGTCCTTGTCGTCTTCCCTGTCACCTGTGCCCCTTTTCTTGGCGTCGTCGTTGGGGGGTCCGAGCTTGGCATAGTAACGCCGGAGCATGGTGCACTCCTCAAGGGTGTGCTTCACCGGGCCCTAATGGTAAGGGTAGGGCTTCTTGAGCATGTCGTCGAAGAGCCCTGGGCCTTAGGGGTTCTTGCGGTCCACGGCCACGACAAGACCGGCCTCGAGGGCCTCTCGCTTCCCCTAATGACCTTTTTTCTTCTTTTGGGCAGGGTGAGATGTCGAGACCTCGGGGGTCTCATCGCTCCGCTTCCCTTTGGCATTGTTGTTGGGGAAGATGGCCCCAATAGCCTCTTCGCCTGAGGTGAAACTGGTGGTGATGTCGAGGAGTGCCGATGCCGTGGTTGGCATGCTTCGGCCTAACTCCCGGACCAGGTCATGGTAGGTGGTGCTAGAGAGGAACGCCTGGACAATCTCTGAGTCGCCGACGCTAGGCAGCTCGGTGCATTGTTTGGAGAATCGCCGGATAAAGTCTCGGAGAGACTCATCTGGCTTCTGGCAACAACTCTTGAGGTCCCAGGAATTCCCTGGGCGCATGTACGTGCCCTGGAAATTCTCGACGAAAACCTTTACCAAGTCTCGCCAGTTGTGGATCTGCATGGGGGGAAGGAGTTTGAGCCAGGCTCACGCTGAGTCTAATAGGAACAAGGGAAGGTTGCGGATGATGAGCAGGTCATCATCCACGCCGCCTAGCTGACACGCCAGGTGGTAGTCGGCTAGCCACAGTTCGGGGTTGGTCTCGCTGCTGTACTTCGAGAGGTTGGCCAGTTGTCGAAACTGGGCTGGGAAGTGGACACTGTGGATGGCCTTGCTGAAGACCTGAGGGCCAGGTGGCCCGAGAGAAGGACTGCAGTCCTCCCCACTATCGTAGCGGCTGCCTCGGTGCGCCTGGTAGCCTTGGGTGGCCCCATCATGGTCGTGGCGCCATCGCCCTTTGACCATGTTGTGGTCATCTTGCGCCTTGCGTCAGTCGTCGAGGCGGTCGTGAACCGAGGGAGCCTTGAGGCGGTTGTGCATCGAGGGAGCCCTAAGATGGTCGTGCACCGAGGGCTATTTTGCGGTGTCCCCGCGCCATCGAGATGCGGAGTTTTTGGCTTGCTGTACCGTGGCAGTCTCAAGAAGCTCCTGGAGCTCGCCACGGACCCGTCGTCCCACCATGGTAGAGGGCTCAGGCATTGCTCTGACTAGCGTTGCCGCTGCCGCGATGTTTTGGCTAGCGCGGTTGAAGACTGGGGGCTGCTCACTCCCCTCGTCGTTAATGATGTGGCGGTGGACGTCGCTAGCTCTTCGTCGGGCCGCTCCGCCATCACCGTGACCCCGCTGCTCTTGCTCGAGGGTGGCTTAGAGCTGCTGTAGGAGGAGTCGGTCTTGCTCGACCTTGGCCTGAAGCTCACGGAGCTGCTCCAAGTCTAGGCATCGAAGTTCATCGGGGGTGGGGACACCCGCTAGCACTGGCAGGGACCCTCTGCGTGGCGGCGTGGTGTTGGCTGCCGCTCCGCCTTCATTGCCCATGCTTGGCATTTCGAGCTCGATTTGGAAACACTCATGAGTCAGGTCGTGAGCGTCCTCATCGTCGGAGTCGGAGTAGCCGAAGCAGTAGTCGCTTACGACCATGAAGCGGTGCATCGCCTCAGGGTCGTGAAGCCCGATGAAGTCTGCTTCAGCCCACGCTTCATCCTCCTCTGAGGAGTCAGTGTGGGCGTGGATCGGAGTTGTGGTAATGGGGTCAAGAGCATGACATTGATGAATGGAGATGAGAGTGGTGGCGTAGGAGGCGGCGGCGTTGGTTAGCCCAAAAGAGTATGGGGATGGTGCTATCGCCAAGCCCTACTCCGCCGAAGCTAGCTCCTCGAGAGGAGACGGGACAGAGACTGATGATGGGGTGATGCCGTCCGCCACCGATGTTTTCCCCCGTTGAGGCTTAATCCGGACAGGTACCCATGCAGGGACTCTGTACCAGCAGCCGGGCGTGGGACATTGGCGGAGCATGGGGTGTTGCCCTGAACTCGTGTGGCGTTGGGGTGGCCTTGCTTGCGTCGCGCCTGGTGAGCTTGACCGGAGCGGCGGCCCGGGCACTGTTCGCGCGTGGGCCGCCAGTGCATGACGTCGTCATCGGTTGATGGTGCTCTGGGTGAGAGGAGTACCATGTCATACTCGTGCCCTAGAGACATGAACTCTAGGCTCTTGAACCAGACGATCATCCTGAGATGCAGCGGTCGCACATGATCTACCATCCGAAATCTGCTGGGATGACTAAGCTGACACGCAGAGGCCCCTACCTGGCACACCAACTATCGGTATTTTGGACCAGGGGTCCTCAACCAACGAGTGAATTTGTGCTGCGTGCTCCTGATTCCGGATGGTGATGCAAAGAGACACAAGGTTTATACTAGTTCAGGCAATGGATGCCCTACGCCTAGTCTAAGAAAGTGTTCTTGTATTCCTCGCACCGGGGTGCTTGTAGTAGGGGGTTACAAGCTAGGTGAGAGAGGGAGTTCGTCCTAGGTCTCTGTGAGGGGAAATCTAAATTACAGAATGAGGTGCGTTACTTGTGTGGGCGTTCATGAGCCGATCTGATCTATCCTCCTCCCCCCCCCCCTCAAAACAGTACTGGCTACCTCCTTTTATAGCCGCAAGGGGGAAGCTAGCGTACATGAGAGAGCTATACATAGAGCTTTTAATGGACTATTTGATGACGTACTCTACCCCTGGGGCAGTGTGCCGTCGTGGGAGTTCCCATAGAAGTCTAGTCAGTATGGTTAGGCAGGCGACATGTTGTGCTCCTGTGGATTTGTTGACTTATGAAGTGTTGAGGCCTGGCGGCTGCTGTAGCTGGTCGCGCCGAGGCCCGCTGTGTAGAGGCCTTTAGAAGCGACAATGCGGGGGTCTCAGTGACCATCTCATAATTGATTTAGGTAGAATAGTGTGGGACATGCGTCTACAGGGTATGGTACCTGTATTGTTAGCAAGGGATGGTAAAAAGGAGATTTGATCGTTGTCTCGTCGCTCCTGTAGTAGTGCGCTGCCGATCGTGGCTTATGTAGTGGGTGTAGCTAGGCGCATTAATTGGATGCGACAACTTGCTAGAGCGACATTTGAGGCGGAGATGACGAGGTTGTGAGAGGAGCCCAGCCTCGGGTGAGGCGGAGCACGTACAGTTTGTCCGAGGCCCCTCTGGAGGGTCTCGGGCAAGACGGAGCAGGATCAGTGAGTCCAAGGCCTTGTCGAGGGGTCTTGGGCAAGATGGAGCGGTTGGTGCACTGATTCCAAGGTTACAGGGACCCAACCATGACTCCCCACGTCGCGTTATCCTTGGTGCAGGAGTTAGGCTGCACAGTGATCGGTAACCCCTACTTCGTCCTGTCGCAGATGGCAGGGTGTTGACGCGACTGACGTATAGTCGGCCACTTTGCTGTACCGTGCCATCGTGCGGTTGTCAGAGTAGTTGAGCGCTTTGATTGGACATGATGTTCAGCCAGAGCAGTTTGGTCAAAGCGGCAGTCGCGGGGCTAGTGCTGAGCCGGCCTCGCGCGAATTGGAGAATCGGTACTTCTTCTGAGGCCTTGGCGAGGGGGCCTCGGGCGAATCAAAGATTCGTTGCTTCCTCTGAGGCCTCGGCGAGGGGGCCTTGGGCGAATTAGAGATTTGTTGCTTCCTCTAAGGCCTCAATGAGGGGGCCTCGGTGAGGGGGCCTTGGGCGAATCGGAGATTTTGGCCAAGACCTTGTTTGTTCTATTGGTTCTTGCTTTTTAGGGTCTAAGCAGTTTTTTCGGTCTTTGCTTGGGGTACCCCTTTTTCTGGTACCCGACACTTTGTTCGAGGACTCTGTCACCATGACCTCTACTCTAAGCTTAACCGAAAGCCACCAAAGGGGATTGGCGAGATGATTACGACCACCGATCAGTACGTTGACGCTGAAGAGGCCGAAGTACGCTTTAGCAAGGATGCAAACACTCATCACCCAACTCATCGCAGTGATGAGCGACCCAACGACCGATGCCACAATGACCGCTGCTACGATGACTGTAGTCACCATTGGGATAGTGGTCGTGATCGGCCAGAAGGGTCCAAATCTAGTCAATATCACCATCGCCGACCATACCACATCGTCGCCGCCGTTGACGAACCTCGCACCAAGCGCAACTACAATGAGTAGTACAAGAAGATCCTCGAAGGCCCATGTCCTCTCCATAAGAACATCAAGCACAAGATGAAGGATTGCCTCATCTTGGCTAAGGAGTTCTAAGCCAAAAAGTTGGACAACAACAACAATGAAGCAAGAGGATGCCAACAACCTAGGGACAACAACAACACCTTCTATGATCATGATAAAGTGGTCATCACTATCTTTTGGGGCCTCACTGCCGCTAAAAGCAGAAGAGATCAGAAGCTCACCGCCCACGGGTGCTTGACGTCAACGCCGACTAGATAACACCATACGCCGCCGACTAGACGTTCTGTCTAAAGCTAAGTTATGCTTTAATATTTTTCTAAATATTCTCCAACCTTCATATATCTCCATGATGTTTCTCCAAGCTGTTTTATCCATGTTTGTTCACCAAATGATTTTCTTTCATGTAAACCATCTCAAAGATGACATATAGCTAAGTCTAAGGCGAACCCCCGAACAGTCATGTTGATGCTCGGATGTCCCCAAAGACGGCCCTATCTCTGGTTCCTCCCTACACGTACATGAGTGTCTGCCCTCTGCGTTATGGGTGGTCGGCTGTGGTTCCTTAGCAATGCTTTGTTCTTCCTACATGCACACAGGCCCCGTGCTTCATGTTATGGTTAACAAGCTAGCTAGGGCAGGAGACTTAGCTACACACTAATTGGTCGGGTGGTTTATATTAAATATAAATACATCTTCATAATAACACTAAGTGTTCACACCAACTGATCGCTGAGCTACATACGCTATTTCATCACCATTGCTGATTCTTCTCTGGAGTTCATATATTTTACATCATGTACTACCCGTTCTACATATTTGTATTATAGGATCATCATCTAGGTGGTCAAACCACCTGGTGCTTGGACTTCTTGATCGATCAACGGGTCAGACCGCTAGGTTTATGGACTTTGTTGCTGACCAGTTGATCAGACTGTTCGCTGATCGCTTCTACTTCATCGCCAACCAGTTGACCAGACTGTTCATCGCTCATGCTTCATCGTCAGCTATGCTAGGGGCTTACCAGCTAAGCTAGGGACTCCTCAACATTTAGATTGTTCATCGCTTCATTGTTAGCTACGCTAGGGGCTTGCCTACTACACTGGGGACTCCTCGATGTCTGGATTCTTTGTGCAAGCGTCTCTAGCTAAGTTGAGGACTCCCTTGGTGGTCGAACCACCTATCAAACGGACTTCACCACCAACCAACTGGTCAGACTACTTGGCGCTCACTACTGCTCGGTGCTCACTCCTGCTCGGTGCTCACTCCTGCTCGACTGCCAGTTGGTTGGACTGCTTATCGCATAGGCTTCATCGCCAGCTACACTAGGGACTCCTCGGTGCTCAGAAGCTTTGTGCAAGCATCACCAGCTAAGCCGAGGACTCCCCAGTGCTCGGATTCTTCGTGCAAGCAACACCAGCTAAGCTGGGGACTCCCGTGGTGGTCGGATCTTGCTATGTCTCATCGATGCTTGATTCCAAAGGGGGAGAATTTGTAGGACCAAAAGCAAGCCCGATCATAATAATTTACAAGTGGTAATGGTCCAAGAAAGGGATGATAGTAGATTATGGATTAGTCTATATAATGGGGAGAATTTGTAGGACCAAAAGTGAGGCTTAAATCCATAATACCACATGGGGACATTTGCAAGGGCAAGATAAGTTTTCAAAGATATTTACATGTGGTATCTTTTAGCACCATATAACATTGCCCTTTGCATTGCATCCTAGCAAATAAATAGTTTTTAAATTCTAAAAATTTTATTATTTGCTTGTTTTGGTCGTGTTGTCATCAATCACCAAAAAGGGGAGATTGTAAGGAAAATGGACCATAGGTTCATTTACTTTGGATAACCAACACAACCAAATTGGACTAATGAATTTTCAAGTGATTGTTTTGTAGTTCAATAGGGTGCAAGACGTGACTTGGAGGAAGGCGACGTGATGATCCCATGATCAACACCATAAGCAAGACCCTAGAAGCATAAGAGAAGACCTAAGATATCAAGCAAAGTCCAAGCATAAAGATTGGAACCAAGCCGGACACAAGATCACAAAGAAACGAGCTCACAGAGGTGACCGGACACAACCCTTATAGGGACCGGACATGTCCGATCAGTTGCTCGGCAACAAAAGTCTGCAGTAGCAACTGGACCCTAAGGACTGAAAGTGACTAGACGCACCGATGACACTGTTTATCATCCTGGCAACACATTCAGCACTGACCGGACGCTGGTGGCAAATCAACCGGACGCTGGAACTACAGCATCCGATCGACTCCAGAGAGGTTCTAGAGCAGCGAAGTTATGACCGGACGCATTCAGTGGCATGTGACCGGACGCCATCAGCGTCCGATCAGTTGATCGAGTGCTCTAATGGTCGGAATGACCGGACGCCTCCAATCAGGATGAAAGTAGCATCCAGTCAGTAGCAAAAAAATAGGATTTCATCCCTAACGGCTACTTTCTCAATGGGGCTTATAAATAGACCCTCCAACCGGCCATTTGATGTTAGTGGAGCTAAGGAAACATATCTAGGGTGTTGATACACCATTTTACTAATCTCCACTTGCATAGTGCTTAGTGATTCATTAGGTGATTAGCGTAGGTGCTTTGCGAAGTGCTTAGGTTGATTAGACCACCGCTTATGTGCTTGCTCTAGGTTTAGGCCTAGTGTTTAGTGAGGTTTGCATATCTCTTATCACTCGGTGCTTACGCGCACCATTGTTGTACATCGGAGGGGCTTGTAGTCTTACGAGATCACACCAACTGCATTTGTGGTGTGGATGCCACCATGTACCGAAGGGAACAAGGCCCACGACGGTTTGGCTGGAAGCTTGATAGTGAAGACGGAGGGAGTGGTTCGGGAGAGGCACACCAGAGACCCACTTGGGTGTGAGGAAGGCCTAAGGCTATCCACAGAGTTACCCAACCGGGAGCTTGGCCCTTGTGAGAGATTCCTTACCAGGGGCTCCAACGAGAACTAGGGGAAGCTTGCGCACTTCTTGATACCTCGATAAAAATACCAGTCATCGATAGGAATTTGCATATCTCTACCTTACTCTTTAGCTTCTGCATTTACATTATTTGCATAACTCCTTTTTGCGGTAGTGATAGCAACACACTAGCAAAACTGTAGTTGCACATTTAGATAGTTTCTCTTTTTGCATAGGTTTTGTTAAGGGTTAGAAAAAGAGGTCATAGCTTAGAGTTGGGATTTTAAGTTGCCTAATTCATCCCCCCCTCTTAGGCATCATGGTCCCCTTCATGCTGAACTCGTGAACTCTTGGATCACGGTGGCCGAGAAAGATATGCCTCAGCATCTCAAGGTCACTCTCTGTCAGCTCTCCAACAAGACGATCATCATCAGAATCAAGAGCCATTGCCATCTCATATGGCTTTGAATCATTCATAATTTTAACACTATTGGAGCCACGGAATCCATCTCCATAGTGCACTAGCGCAGCAATAGGGGGCACATCAATATTGTTAGGAATGTCTCCTGCAACATAAGTAGACATATGAGGAAAGAATGAGAAAAATAGATGTAAGGAAGGGGTTAAGCTCCCAATAATGATGTAGATAAAACACTTATTCGGGTGATTCTGTGTCAAATGGATCTCATGAGGATCTGCCACAATATCATGAGTCCGACAAGCATCTCCAACTACCTCATTGGGGGCAGATTGAGCATAAAAAATTGTAGGTGCAACCTCCACATCCATATTAGGTTCCGGGACGGGAGGGTCAAAGTGTGCCTGCTGACCCATTTCTGGGGAAAACCCATGAGGGATGCGATCAAGTACCACCCGACGCACAACCACATTCAAACTTTGGAACTGACTCTTCATAGCCGATCTCACATAGTTCTTCCACTAATCCGCACACCCAAATAGGATCATCTTCTTTAGGATGTTGGGAGGGAAACCTAGGTGAAGTACACCATCCACTATGATGCCATCATCATCATCAGCTCCATGGCAATGTAGCTCCTCTCGAGCTCTAGCAACCAACTCACTAAATGAAGGCTTCTTATTGAATAGCACAGGCACGCTTTGCATGTCAACAAACTCAACATATCTATAGCGATCTTTTTCCATGGTGCCTCCATGATATATATGCTCACTAGGTTGTCCATGTATTTCATACACAAATCCAAACACATTTCGTTTTATCCAAATTACGTGCCAACAACTACATACTAGGTAACTACTAGCTTCGCAAATAACATAGTAACTAGTTCCTTATATGTCCAACAACTAGGTTATCACCTTATCACTACATCACCAACTAATTAAACTAAATAGGTTATCATAACTAACTAAATAGATAGCTAACTAACAAAGTAAATAGTCTAACTAGGTTATCATTTAATCTCTAGATCACCAACTAATTAAACTAAATAGGTTATCACATTATCATCCTAAGTACATCAATAAACTAACTACTACACAACAATTCAACCTCACTAACTACATTGCATATGCATGAAATTTAGTTGTCCAACGATGGTAGTGCACAATGCGGTGGAGAGTAGAAGGCGTCGGGCATGGTGGAGGGCCACGGGACAGGCACCGGGGAATGACCAACGCGTGTGGCCAGACGTGGAGGACGGGGAGGCAACAACGCCTGGCCCGGCGGCGCAGGGCAGGACGGGGCGTGGAACCTATGGTCAGGGTGGGGCGCACGGCAGGCTGGGAGCAGCAATAGTGGTCAGGGGTGGGGCGTGGCGAGGAGGAGCGGCGCTGGCGGTGGGAGGCGTCGGGCGAGAGAGAGAAGTGCGAGAGAAAGGAAGAGAGGAAAAGGAAGGATGGAAGAGAGAAAGGAAACGGGCCCACCCGCAAGGCCAGCTCAGTGCCAAGATCTTTGGCGCCAAGCTCGACACCAAGATCCATGGCACCAAGCTTGGCGCTAAGATCCACGGCGCTGAGCTGGCTGTCATGTCACCACTAGCTCTGCATTGATGTTGACGTGGCCTAAAGACCTAGACGTCAAAAACTATGGCGCCAAGACATGTAAGTTCAGCGCCAATTACTCCGACGCTGAGATGAGGGTCTAGATTTTGAGAGCATACCTCCAGGGACATATTTATGAAAAACTTAAAAAAAGCTAAAAAACAAAAAATGACTATTGGACATGAGCTCCGTATAGTGTCTCGATGCGAGATGCAGCGACAGAGTAAACAGATGGCGGACACAAACTCGTTTGGCTTTCGAACATTGTTGCGCTTAAGTTACAACTTGTTCATGTGTGCGTAGTGCCGATTATATGAAACCATACTGACACTTGCCTGGTAGTGGTGTGTTCACATTCAAAATACAAACGCAGTAAGGAAAACTCACTAGCAAAGGCAGTGCAGATTGCAGAACGTGCATACAGTCACACGTCCAGCAGACCAGCCGTAATTCGTATGAGGCACGATGCAAGAATGTTTCAATCAAGTGTATTTATGGCGAGTAGCAACCTATTGTTTGTAATGGGACAGTTTCCATATATAGTTCGTTTAGAGGGTTCTAGCACAATATTTAACTAGTAGATATGCGTCCTAGTTAGGACCTGTCAGGGTGCCAAATTCTTGACATTCGATCTAAGACGTCATGGGCCCATCATCCGTTAAACCATAAACCTAAGTGCTCGCGAACCGTCGCAAAGCCCACTCGAGTGACTCGACCGAGTTTCTAGCCCCTCCGCCTCGCACCGCCGTCGCCTACCTCGACGCTCGCCCATTTCTTTGACTATCATTCCACCTGAAATTTTTCATTTCAAATCCACAAAAAAACTCAAGTCATGTATGTTGCTTGTTTGTAGATGATCAACCTGATTCCAACCATAAATTTCTTCCATAACCAACAACCAATGTATATTCTTAAGTGCTTCAATTTCCTAAGCAGCTACACATGACACAAAGGAGTTTAGTTTGAAATAACTTACACTTGGGATTTAGTTGTTACCACCCCTTTTGATTGTAATGGATGAGGTAATCTCTTCATCTTCATCTTGCTCAAAGATAGGTTGTAGGTTTTGTCCATGACTTGAACTGCTAGCAGCTACAACTATCTGCATTGCTGTGGCAGTGCTGCTCCTCTTGTGTGGCACTACTGTTGCCCGGCACTGTTGCTTGTGTGAGCGGCACTGCTGCTCATACTTCAGCAGCCGGTTGCAGATTAGTTGTGATAGGAGGAGCCTCCACTTCTATAGCCTGTACTTCTTGTGGTTTTATATCATCCATGGCCATTTGCTTGATTGCCTCACAAAGTGGTTTCTCATACCTACAACATGAATAAGATCTTGCTCTATTAGAGAGCCATTAAAAGCATCGCATGGCAAAAAAATCATTAAACTTCAAATACTCTAGCCACTCTTAATAATTCACAAACACACACATATTTGTGAATTACTAGAGACTACACAAGTTAAGTGGCTAGCTAGCAAGGGTCAGGTGCTAGTTACCAAGGTGAGTATGAAGTTACAAATATATCCATCAATTTAGCCTTGGGTCAATCTTGAGAGAATAGACAATATGAATAAGATTGATAGCTTGAGATGATGTTTTCAATTAACTTGCTCAAGCAACCCAAAGCTTCATATCATCTTCAAGTACTTACCACACTCATCATGCACAACTTGGTACCCAAACTATGTTGGGTCCATCAAGATTAGTCACAAGAGACTTAGGCACACAAATGGCTTTTGTGCTAACACATGATGAACCAATCACCTTTCTAGCACAAGTGTTATTTTTGGGTCTCCTAAGTAAATTCGAAGTAATTAAAGAGTTGAGCTTATGAGTGTTACCCATGGGACAATCCATACTTAGATATACCTTTCCTCGGCAAGTGTAGCAAATACGACGCTTGATCTTGTAAGAAATGTTCTTATCTTGCTTCTTGTTTGCTACTTTGCTAATAGGCCTCTTTCTTGATGACACAAGGCTTTCACTTTTCTTGTTTGGACATGAGCCTTCATGTCCCTTCTCATTGCATCCATAATACTTTCTCTTGCTTTTTCTTGTCTTTTTTGTTTGGAAATGTGGCTTGGCCATCAACCTTGTTGGAACACATAGAGGCATTGTGTTTCGTGTTGGAGCACTTAACATGAGCCATCTTCTTCTTCTCTTGGATCTTACTCATGCCCTTCTCTTCTATCTTCAAGGAGCAATCTCTTATATGGTAACCCTCCTTGCACTTGAAGCAAGTGATGAGAGTCTTCTTTGGTTGAAGTTGCACCTTGATGGCCTTGGGGGCTTTGCTGTTCTACCCAAGTGTGGCACTGCCGCACTGGGATGCGGCACTACCGCATCCTGGAACCTCCGCAACCTTGAGTGCAACTGTTGTACTTTGAACAGATTGCACTTCTCCAAATTGTCCCTTGACTTTGCCACAATTGGACATGTGACCTTCTTGATGGGGTTTGATGCATGCTTCAGTTGATCCCTTCTCAAGCTTCTGCAGTATGTCTTCACGGTTATCTTGAGAAGGTTGAGCATTGCACTTGCCCTTCCATTGAATCAAGTATCTTCTTAGCCTCTCAACCTCTTCCTTGAGCTCTTCATTTTTTTTGTAATGAATCATCATAAGTTTCTACAAATACATGCTCAACGAAAGGTTGGCTTGCTTGATAGCAACAATTGTTAGCATATGATAAAATACATGGAACGTGTGTACATGTGCACTTGTGGGTATGAGGTTGGTATGATTTTACCGCTGTTACCACAACCTCATGAGTAATTTCTAGCATGAGATGAGAATCCATAAGCTTCCCATGAGAGCACAAGAGCTCATCATGACTTTCTTGCAAAGTCTCATTCTTGCTAGTAAGCCTTTCTACTTTGTCCTTGAACATATAATTCTCATCTTCTAATTGAGCACCACAAGATAGAGAGTTAATAGTACGAGTTTGCTCAATTGATAAATTTTCATACCTTTCGACCAAACTAGCATGAGAGCACTTAAGCTTTTAATACTTTTTGGTCAACTTCTCCAAGCATTTGATCTTGTTGATGAGAAACTCTTATTGGTTGTGAAGTGTTTCGTCTTGCCCTTGAAGTTTCTCTATGAGCTTGAGCACATCAACTTGTCTTTCTTGCTTAGACGTGCTAAGTGTTGATTGAACTCATCATCACTTTCAACTTCACTCTCACTTTCACTTTCACTTTCATTCTCACTTGCCACATTCTTCTTTTTCTTTGCCATAAGACCCACATGAGAAGTGGCATAAAGAGTTGAGCTTTTTGGTGAGGTGGATTCATCATTTGGCCTCCACCGATCACAATCTTCTTCTTCCTTCAAAATGTTAGTCTCACAAGAACTAGAGGAAGTAGAAGTACAACATGTAAACACATTGTTCTCACCAACCATTTCATTACCTTCCATCAGGTCATATGTTGCTGAGGAAGTGGATGTGGCATGATCACTTAGGTCTTTTGGGAGAATCACTTGAGGTTCTTCATTTGTTGGTGAAGTTGGGCACTCCTCAAGTGGTTCCTCCAATGAAAGCAACTTCTCATCATATTTAGACTTGTTATATCTTTCTTTGAGCATGGTCCAAATGAGATGAGCATCATCAAGCGGTTCACCATCTCCAAATATGACGGCATCAAAAATATCTTCACTCAAAGCACTAAATAAGACATTAGAGCATTGTGTTGTAAGCATTTCACTTCCTCTTTAGATAAGATGGCCAAATCATCACTAGGAGGAGAAATGCTTACATCTACAATCCGCTCGATATGAGGACCCATGTCCTTAAAAATAGTAAGCACACTAGCGGATCAAGATGCATAATTTGAACCATCTAAAAGTAGAAGTTCTAGAGATACCTCATCACTTGTCGACATCATCTCTCAAGGTGGTTAAGCCTGAAATTGAGAGCCTAGCTTTGATACCAATTAAAAGGACCTTGATGTCACCTAGAGGAGGGGTGAATAGGCCTATTTAAAACAAACTCAAAGCGGAAGTTAAATTCTTAGTGCGGCACTACTGCTCCCAAGGTGCAGCACTGCCGCACTAAAATTGCAGCGTTGCTACGCCTACAGACAATCTCGAACTATAATTCAAAAACTACCTAAGAAAAACTAGATCGAGCAAATTACTGATGTTTCTAGGGTAGTGTAGAGCCTATTCCACCACCAGGATATTGACAGAAGTGCACGAGCAAATAGATCGGGACCAAACCCTAAAATCACCACAAATACAAGTATAGCAATGCAAATCACAAGAACACAAGTGAGACACCGATTTATCCCATGGTTCAGCTCGCCACTAAGAATTGCCTATGTCCATGTTGTTGAGGTAGCCACAAAGGCTTTGGTCTCTTTTAACCTTATCCTCGTTCTCAAGTCAAGAGAATGAACTCTTGAGATGAGAGGTGATTTCACTAGATGATTGGGATGATTACAAACCTCCTGAGGCTACCACATAAGTTGATAAGCTTCACAGGCAATGCTCTAACTAGCTAGAAGCAAGCTCTAAGAGTAACAAACACAATCCACTGGCTAGAATGCGAACCAAGTGCTCTAGGAGATGAAGAACAGTTGGGGCTACTCTCATGGATTTGCAAGGGAAGCAAAGGAGAAACTTGAGGAGCTCCAATGGTGAGTGAGAGAGAGAGCTTCTCTAGTCGCACTTGGAAAGGGAATGGTTGATCTACAAACCAGGTTACCATTGTGAGGGAGAAGAGAAGGTATAAATACCCCCTGCTCCCAATAGTTAGTTAAGTCGTGGCAGTGCCATGGCTGAACTATGGTAGTGCCTTAGTGCGGCAATGCCTCGCCTTAGTGCGGCAGTGCCTCACCTACTAGGCAGCACAAAAGATAGGATTGCAAAGCTTGTTGTCTTGGCTAAGGCTTTAAGGATATTTGGTAGGTAAACGAGCACTTGGTTGCACATTAAAGCTTATGCCTTGTATCCCCCTTTGTTGATGGTAGTTAACAATTGTTATAAACCATCAATATAACATGCATAAGGGCATAAATATGATCACCAATTAAGGTCTACTGGTTTAAACTAATAAATTCCATGAGTTTTGGTGAATATGTATTTTCTATCAGGTTTAACTAGAAAATTGTCAAGGTGGACCTACATGTCAGATTTAATTGCGCTTATCCATCATGAAACGGGCACTAGAAGATTCTAGAGGACACCAGAGGACACCATGTCGAGGCAAAGAGGTAGAGGCTCCACCTGTAGGCCACCTGGCCCATGGGCCCACCTCTCGGTCTCCGCATTGCAATGTTGGTTCTCCACCACTTCCTAGGTTGTATCTATGCCGTTCCTTAAGTCAGTTTGATCCAAGGGCTCACGTTGGATGCTCTGACCTATATATATCAGCCCCTACCACTCCTCTGAGGCATCAAGTCATTTGAGAAGACAGAAACCCTAATCATCCTTAGAGCTCCATCAATTCTAGGGCATAGCTAGTTAGGTTAGATCTAGAGGGAGGCAAGCAAGCTTCACTTGGATTCCCGATCGTGTCAATAGTGTGGTTTGGTATAATCCTTGTACCCCCTCTCTTTTGTATCTCTATTATTTTTATATGCTTGCTACAATTGTTATGACAATATTAGTATTTATCTTATTTTATGTTCTTTGTTATAATGTTCTTCGTCTACTTTGATTATATACTTAGTTAGCTAGTTTATCATTATGTTTATGCATAAGTTCATATAGCGCCCGCTCCAAAGTACATGGGGTGAGTGGTCAAAATTGTGTAAGCGTGGTGTTTATACGTTGTTTACCTACGGATACACCCTATATTCTAGGCCATGTGGTAGATCATGGATATGATACTCCTATTGAGTCCTTTGTAGTCCACTCCCCGAATATAGGATTACAAGTAGGATCTAGTTACGAAGGAAGACAAGCTTTGTTCTTAGTCTTCCTTAGTAATATCCCTTATGTGTAGATACAAAGATGATCTTAGCCATGATTACTAGGTGTAATTACACTAATCAATGTATACTTTGATTTGTAATTAAGAATGACTTAGGAATTATTCCTCTAATACTCTACCTAACCATGCTAATGCCATAGAAATGAGTACTCTGAGTGATTTATCATTATTGATGATCAATACTTATCATATATATACATCTTATCCTATGACTTACCCCTATTATGAGTAGAATATTGGTTATGGTTCACTTCTCCATCAATGGTATAAGTTATCAATACTTGTCCATGCTAGACCTTCCTTGTGGTAAAATATAAATAATGATACCTAGAATACTCTCGGGTGAAGTGCTATAATGGTATAATTATCTATGCACTTGAAGATTTCTTTTCATTCATATATCTTTTTATTCTTTCTAGTCACATAAATTGATAAAGAACTACTTAGTATTATTCTAGTAGTGATGCTAGGCAGTACCAACAAGCATCTCTGGCACCATCACTAGGGATGACAACCTAGTAAAGTAATGTTAGGAGATATAGGTAATTAATAGATGGCTACTAAAACAAGTGACAAGTTAATAAATACCAATAAGGATTTCTGGTGCCGTTGCTGGGGAAGGTAGCTACACAAAGGAAGTATTGATAAACTTATGCTTATTTATGTGATCGAGAAAAACCACTAACCCTTGCTCAAGCAGGATTATCCTTGTTTTGTCTACTTGTGTATCTTATGTAGGGTAATGTATGATTGGTTTTAACCTTTTGATAAACAACGTTGAAGATCCCAAAGCATTAATCAGGAGAACTAGAGCCAAACTCAAGAAAGTCTTAGCTTCAGAATTGGAAGACAACCAAACAAGGCAAAGCTTAACACCAGAATTTGAGGCCATGGCTGATAAGACTCTTCGTGAATTCTCTGCTCCAACCACTGCCAACATCCATACTGGACCTAATGTCAATGTTGGAGACAATGGATTTGAGCTCAAGCCATCTATCATCAACATGGTGCAAGCTAGCCAGTTTTGGAGGAAAGGCACATGAAAATGCGAGTGCACATCTCCAATACTTCCTGGAGATCTATAGCACTTTCACCATCAAAGGAGTAACCAAGGATGTCATACTACTTCGCCACTTCCCATTCTCACTTTTGGGGATGGTGAAGCAGTGGTTCTACACCAACAGAGATAAAAATATTACATAGGATAACTGCTCCACTGTCTTCTTAGCAAAGTTCTTTCCCACGGGCAAGACCAATGCTCTGCGTGGAAGAATTTCAAGCTTTCAGCAACAACATGATGACTCTGTCCTAGAGGCATGGGAATGCTTTCAAGACTACATTGCAGAATGTCCCCATCATGGGATGGAAAATTGGCTACTCATATAGACCTTCTACCATGGGTTGACCAACAGTACCCATGAGACTATGGATGCTGCTATCGAAGGTGCATTTCTGTCACTTACACTTGCAGCTGCGATAGCTCTCATGGAGAAGATGGCCTCCAACCAATGTTGGAATGAAGAATGAGTTTAGACCCGCAAGAGGGGTGGAGGTATGCATCAACTCAAGGAGGTAGACATGTTGTTTGCCAAGATGGACCTGCTGACAAAGAAGCTCAAAGACCGAGCTAATGAGAAGAAAGAAGTCATGCACATTTATGATTTCCGCATGACATGTGAAGAGTGTGGAAACACTGAGCATTCATGGAACAACTGCTCAAAAACCCATGAGGATGTGAACTTTGTCAATAATAACTACTATCGTCCTCAACAAAATCAAGGATGGAACCAGCAACAGAGGCCGAACTACCAATGTAACCCTCAAGGTAACAATTATAATAACTTCAATCAACCACCCTTGAAAAAATTAATTGCTAGTCAATCTAGACTCAGGGAAGGATTATCTAAGAAGGTAGCTACCAATGATAAAATTCTAGAAAATATAAGTAATAGAATGGATAACTTTGCTTCTACCATTAAGAACCAACATAGCTTTAATAAAATGATAGAATCACAAATAGCTCAGCTGATGGTTGTTGTTCATCCGTCCGACAAAGGTAAGATTCCAAGGCAACCGAAAGATCTAGAAACTCCAAATCTTGTTGATATTCACAATGCAGCTTACTACTACATGGAGCCATCGACGGGAAGGTGGATAGATTGTTCCCTTCCCGACAAGAAGATCAACCTGAGGATGATGAGGACATCACTACTTCATCGCATACAAGCCAAGTAGAGGAGGAGGTTCAGCATGGGCATATAATTCATCTTTTTCATGGTGGAAGCCTAGTCTAACTCAAGTTCGAGTCTGGCTCGAGCTCCAGGACCAGTCTGCCTTAAACTAGTCACCTAGGATGCATTCGGACTCCGTTTTCAATGATCCATATATGGTTGGAAAGCTAATTTGATAAGGAAGCCAATCCAAGTGGTTTCACATCAAAAGACCTTCGGAATCAACGGGAATCGTCGAAACAAGTTAGCATCCAGAATCTACCAGGGTGCTACGACACCGTCTTTTGGTCCGTTGGACCGTGTATCGTGTTTGGGCCCATTAGGGGGCATGTCCAGGGGGGTGACGCCCAAGACTCTATAAATAGCAGCTGTCACTCTCCTTAGGGTTTGGGTTTTGTTTAGTTTTTGGTTTCCTCATGAAACAGACATCGTTTTGCTACAACTATGCTGCCAAGGCTGCTTGCTGTGAACCAGGGCCCTAGTTCTTGATCTTGTTCGCCTGTGGCGATTAGTCCTTTCAAATAAAGACTTAAACTCCTTATTTTCATAAGCCTCATATTTATTTGCAATTTCAGATTGCGTTCATCCCGTTCTTGCTTGTGTTCTCGATTCGCTTGCAGGAAAGCCTTCTCAGCGAGGTCAATCATGTTCGCGTGGTTGATAACCAATAGAGCAGTGGTGTAACGGTTGCGGGGGTCCGAATCAGTCTTGGTTCGAAGCCTAGATCATGAACATCGAGTCTCCACCAATCGACGCTATCATACCTTTCGGAAGATCAGGCCTAGTCTACATCAAGTGGTATCAGAGACATTGTTGCCCGTTAGGTATAACTTTGTTTTCCCCTTTAGATTGTTACTGTTTTTGCATTACCTATAGTCCACAAAAAGCAAAAAAAATATACACTGCCACATATTTCCTGTCCTATAGCCTCATTGTGCCGTGCAATTTCATCTCTGTTTTGCGTTGTTGAGTTTGTGCCCTAGGTCAATTCTTGTTGCTAGTTTTAGATCGTTTTTTAGTCCAGTTTGTGTTTTCCCCTTTGTTTTTCATCATAATCCGTGAACACCTCCAAGTCTTATTGAGTTTCCTTTATATTCATCAAACCCTAGTCCATGCCATCTTATTTGTTACACTTGTTTTCACTGTTTCCATCAAATCCTTGCTGCCATGACCAATTTTACGCGCATTGTTCCTGTTTTGTCCTCTAATTTGGAGTGCATTCGTAAAACTGGTCTAGTTTTCGTATACGAACTCGGATTTTGACGTTCCATATATCAAAATCGATCAAAAAAAAATTTCGGATCCGTTCATCCCTGCTTTGCTAGGGTTGAAGATTTTTATTTTGGTCAAAAAGTGGTCACAAGATCATCTTTTTGTGGTCATAAGGTCCTTGTCGATTTCGAGCATGTCTTCTGAAACTTCCACAAGCCACGTCTTTCACTTGTTTAAGCTCATATTTTCTGTGGTTACTTATTTTGTGCTCTTAAGTGAAGAAAAAATATAAAAAAAGAAAAAGAAAAAGTCAAAGAATCCCAAAAAAACAACGGCAGCCCAAAAATAGAGAAAAAAGAGAGGGGCAAAAGAGAAACAATATCTAGATGAGCACATAGAGAGCGTCATTTGAGTTGTGTTTGCGTGTGCTGATTTCTACCTTGTTCCTAATCATATTCTTGCTGTTCACATCACTTGATACATCTGGTACTTGGAATGTGAGTAGGCCAACAACTAAGACAAGTACTTGGGATACTTATTCAGCTTTGCTATTCAGTTGCGAATTTTGTTATTCCTTGCTACTATATTGTGCTTGTCCAAGCTCCACTTTCTTCTAACCAAGTATAGGTTCACCTTGCAACTGTTACACTCAAGCTACAATGGTAGCACAGTCACTGACCGATTACACCGCCTGTTGCTTTGGTAAAAACACTTGTAAGACCATGGTAAGACGCTTGAGAGTTGAGTGCCTTATTTTTCCTTGTCCACAACCTAAGTAGTTGGTAGAGATAATACTATTTGTGTTGTCTTTTTCTTTGTACTAACCATGTCAGGAAAAGCCAAAGGCAGCGACCAAGGAAACGAGAATGCATCTATAGATTTCAATGACTGTGTTTCTAAGAATGAGCTTCGTGCCGTTCTTGATGACAAGTTCAATGAGATCCTTCAACAAATCACTAATTTGGATAAGAGGATTGAATATGTTGAACAACGATATCCTGAACCATGTCCTAAAGATGATGATGATGATCTCTCTGAGGAGGACAATGGCGACATGAAGGCTGAAGCCGAAGCTCAATGACGTGCTGAGGATGCACATAACCGTAATCGATTGAACTTTAACCGACATGGTATGGGAGGTAACAACCAAGGTAATAATGATCCTTTCTCTAAAACCAAGTTTAAGATACCTCCTTTTTCTGGTTCTGCTGATCTTGTAGCATATTTAGATTGGGAGATGGCTGTAGATAAAAAATTTAGCTCCCATCAAGTACCTGAAGAATATAGAGTTAGACTTGCTACTAGTGAGTTTACTAGTTTTGCTCTTTTCTAGTGGAATGATATTTGCAATAATGCTAATGCTAATGCTCAAATACTTCAAACCTGGACTGTACTTAAACGACGAATGAAATCGAGATTTGTTCCTCCATACTATCAGCGTGATCTATGATTAAAACTGCAATGTTTAAATAAAGGTAGTAAAACTATTGAGAAATATTATCAGGAGCTTTTAATTGGTCTAGCACGTAGTAACATACAAGAGGATGATAAGGATAAGTGTTCTAGATTTTTTGGAGGTTTGCGTCATGAAATACAGTATGTTCTTGACTATAAAGAATGGACTAGATTTTCCCAATTATATTATTATGCTATTAAAGCTGAAAGGGAAGTACAGGGACGACAACCTAGGCGATCCATGACTCCATCCGCGACTCCATATCCATCCATTCCTTCACATCCAACCGAGGTGAGTAAATTTTCTAAAGTGCAGACACCACCAGTGCCTGTAAAGAAGAGTTCTCCTATCACACCTTCTTCTAGTGGATCTACTACACCTTCCTTTAGCAGCTCTTCTAAAGTTATGTGCCACCGCTACAAGGGCATGGGACATATTGCTAAAGAATGCCCCGGCAAACACGCATATATTGCTACTGATGATGGTGGGTATGCTAGTGCTAGTGATGAAGAGAATGAATTTGCACTTATAACTGATCTTTATGCAGATAAATTTGCGGATAGTGCTGACGATCCTGATGAGGTAATTGATAGTGTGGCATGCACTACAGACTATAAATTAATCCTTGTTCAGCGTGTTTTAAGTACACAAGTTGAGCCAGTAGACAAGCTACAACGCCATAATTTGTTTCAAATGTTCCTCATTATCAATAATTTCCGTGTTCGTGCTATAATTGATGGAGGGAGCAGCAATAACTTGGTAAGTTCTGAGCTTATCAAGACTCTTGGTTTATCTACACGTGTTCTTCCATATTCATACCATGTTCAGTGGTTCAACAATAGTGGTAAGGCAAAGGTAACACAATCTGCTCGTGTGTATTTTTTTATCGGGTCATACCATGATTATGCTGATTTTGATGTTGTGCCTACGCAAGCTTGTTCACTTTTGTTAGGCTGTCCTTGGCAATATGATAATAATGCTCTATATCATGGTAGGTAAAATAGATATACTTTTATATTTAAGGAAAAGACCATTGCTTTACTTCATTTAACTCCTGCTGAAATTGTGCAATATGAAAAGAAACTTGATGAAAAGAAAAAGAAACGCCATGATAAAGACTTTAGCAAACCAACAAATGAACCATCAAGTAACATGAAAGAAGTTTTATTTGCTCTTAAATTTGTTCTTGCTGATCATGATGAACTATGTTATGCTCTAACTTGTACATCGCCTATATGTCCACTTGGTCCTACTCCTAGTGCTATGCCTCTTGTTGGTGCTAACCTTTTGCAGGAGCAGGAGGATGAACTCCCAACAGGGAAGCCACCATGGCAGCCGCCTTTGCGAAGGATGGGGCACCAAGATGAACGTCTTCTTTCAGAACCATCGTTGCTGTCATCCAATGGAGGAGATGATCTACTTCAGTCGAGGACGACTTCAATTCAAGAAAGGGAGGATGATGAGGACATCACTACTTCATTTCAAATAAGACAAGTAGAGAAGGAGGTCCAGCATGGGCGTCCAATTCATCATTTTTTATGAGGACATCGCCATGCTGGACACATCGACGCCATGGTCTTCCCCAAGTTGCAATTCGTTCCCAACTCAGCTGCTACGTCGCCCTCGGATTCAGCAGACACGTCATCACTGTTTCGGTCATAACTCTTTCATACGACATTGAAACGGGCCGTTCTTGGATGCGTTGGAAAGGGGACGACGACGCCGTCGTTTTGGATCTAGTCCTAGCTCCAGAAGGCTCGTGGATCATTCTATATGACCACGGCAAGGTGTTGCATCACCTATTTGGGCCAACTTGGCCATGTATCGTGTCGGGCCTTAAGCCCAAGTTGTGGGTGCCCAACCCCTGGCCGTCCCCAACCCTAGGTCGAGTCTTAGACTATAAACACAGCCGCCGCCGCTGCTACACAATTGGGTTTTGTTTCCATCGAGAAACTGAATCGTTCATTGTAACTGTGGTGACAAATCCTTTTACAGTGATCCAGGGCCTCCATTCTTGATCTCCTCCACTATGTCGATTAGTCCTTTGGAACCGAGTTCTTGAATCCTTTATTGATATTCGCGTCATTCATATTTGCAATTTCAGATTGCGTGTTTTACCTTCTTGCTTGTGCACTTCGATTCACTTGCAGGAAAAGCCTTCTTGGCGAGGTCAATCAAGCTGTGCTTGGTTGATAACCAACGGAGCAGTGGTGTAACGGTTGCAGGGTTTGAATCGTGTCTGATTTGAAGCCGGATCGCCAACGTCGAGATCTCCACAAATCGAACTTACCGGCTACCTCTTGGAAGATCGGGCCTGTACTCATCAATTGGTATCAGATATTTCAGGTTTACCACGAGGTATAATCTCATTTGCCTTAGATTCATATTTGTTCATTACCTAGAGTCCACAAAAAGCCCAAAAATATTTCAATTTCCGCTGTCCTATCGCCCATTGTGCCTTTGCAATTTCGTTTCAGATTCGTGTTGTTGAGTTTGTGTCCGTGGTCGAGTCTTGTTGCTGGTTTAGGATTGTGTTCGTGGTCGTAGTTCAATCACCCGTTGCTATGATTTTGTTTTCTGCCGCTATCCCATCCACCGTTCCCAAACAACAAGTCGAAGCCACCACATTACTCGACTTGCCCCGCTAGCCGCCTTGTGTAACTTCTCACCGCCGCGCAAACCCTAGATAGGTTGCCAGCCGCTCTTATTTTGCCTGCATTGCAGCCCTCCTTACATCATCAGGCGAATACCTACTGCTATGATCGGTGTTAGAGTTTAGGGACGCTTTGCCCTAACTGCCGCCGCCGTGTTGTGCCTCCCGGAAAACATACCTTGAGATACCTTTGGTAAAACAAGCATAACTTTTCGCTCGTTTATCAGAAAAATCTGAAATTTTTTGTGTAGCTTCTTGACACCATTTGGACCCGACCCAAACTAGGCTTTGCCCTATTTGGTTTCATCAGAATTGCCAAAAAAATTCGGGAAAATATAGAAAAAAAAATTGTCAAAGTTTTTGCATGCTTTTCAGAGCACGTGCTGAATTTCTGTAGACCATGTAGGTGCCAATTTTTGTGGTTGCATCTTTTGTGATCCTTGTTCAGAGAAAAGTATAAAAAAATAGTAAAAAAAAAGTTTGTTTCCTACTGGTGCCTTTTGGAAAAATCCGGAAAAAAATCAGGAAAAAGGAGAAATCCGGGCTATTTGCTTGTTCTGTGAGTTCTTTCGATTGTCCTTTGTTTTCACCTTGTTGCGCTACGTCTCGACACGTCTTAGCCAGCACCTGTGATTTGTACTTTGGATCCAGATTGAACAATCGCTACTCTGCACTCGTTAATTGCTAATCCTTGCTGTCATATTGTGTACCTACCCATAGCTCCACATATTCTTCTGTCAGCACAGGTTCATCTTGCAACTGTTACCCATGCTCAACAACAGATTGCTTCGCCACTTTGGTTTTGCTCCTGTTTGGCATTGGTAAGAATACAGGCAAGACGGTGGTAAGCCGCTTGTGATTTTGCATTCTACTTTCACCACCATCACCACCACTTATTTCCTTTTAGTTGATAGGGATAATACTTTGGTGTTGTCTTTTTCTATCTTCTAACTATGGCAGGAACTCTGACGGACTTCAATGAGTGCGTGTCCAAGGGTGAGCTTGCAACGTTCATGACTGAACAACACAATCTTATGACCGAGCTAACGCGCAACGTGAACAATCTGGTCACCCGCATTGAACAGCTTGAGCAACGCCCTCCACCTTATCGTGCTGGTGATGAAGATGCGGATGCTTTTGGTGATGAAGATGCGTATGCTGACGGTGGTGCCCGTCGTCGCCTCAACTTCAATCGTCGCGGTATGGCAGGTAATAATCATGGTAATAATGATCCTTTTGCTAAAATTAAATTTAGTCTACCACCTTTTGCTGGTAATGTTGATCCAGAGGCATATTTAGATTGGGAGCTTGCTGTTCAATAAAAATTTGATTCTCATAATGTTCCTGCTGAGCATAGAGTTAGACTTGCTACTAGTGAGTTTACTAATTTTGCTTTGTTCTGGTGGAGTGATCTTTGCAATGCCAATAATGCTGCTGCTGTGCCTCAAACTTGGAATGTTTTAAAGCAACGTATGAAATCTTGTTTTGTTCCTCCTTATTACCAACGTGATTTACGTTTGAAACTACAAACTTTAAAACAAGGTGATAAAGAAGTAGAAGCATACTATCAAGAATTGCTTATTGGTTTAGCACGTTGTGGTATAAATGAAGATGATGATGATGCTAGTGCTAGATTTTTTGGTGGTTTAAACCATAATATACAGAACATACTTGATTACAAAGAATGGCGCAATTTTTCCCAATTGTATCATCTTGCTATTAAGGCCGAACGAGAAGTACAGGGATGCAAACAACACCAACCTTTCAGGTCTAACAATGGGAGGAATTTTCAGCAGCATTCCGAGTCGGAGACGCCCAAGCTTCCTGTTGCACCACAGCCATCTACACCTCCATTTTTTTCCAGGGTAAGTAAATTGTCTAATGTGCAGTTTCCATAGCTGAAGAAAGGTGGCACTCCGGGTGCTTCTACTAGCTCCTCCTCATCCAGCTCTAAAATCATTTGCCACCGATGCAAAGGCATGGGACATGTCATGAAGGAATGCCCCAGTCGTCGCGCTTTCATTGCTACCGAGGATGGATATGTAAGTGCTAGTGATGTTGAAGATGATTTAGCCTTTGCTGCTAACATTGATGTAGATCCCACCGAGGGCGATCAAGACAAGGAGGCCATCACCATTGACTCCATGGCTGCTGTCACGAACTACCCTAGCCTTCTTGTGCAGCGTGTGTTGAGTACACGTGTGGGCCATGAAGAAGAGATGAAGATCCAACGCCACAATTTGTTCCATATGTATCTCATTGTGCAGGGTTGTCGTGTTCTCACTATCATTGATAGCGGGAGTTGCAACAACTTGGTGAGTTCAGATTTGGTTGACAAGCTTGGCTTGACCACACGACAACATTCGTATCCATATAAACTTCAATGGTTCAATAATAGTGGTAAGACTAAGGTAACTAAATCAGCACGCATTAGCTTTTTCACAGGCTCTTATCATGATACTGCTGATTTTGATGTTGTCCCTATGCAAGCTTGTTCCATTTTGTTAGGTCACCCATGGGAATTTGATAATGATGCTTTACACCATGGTAGAACTAATACATACACTATCATACATAAGGACAAGAAAATTACATTGTTGCCTTTATCTCCTACGGATATTATTAAACATGCTAATGAGATCAAAAATAAACCTCCAACAGACATTGATAAAAATAATGAGATTAAGTTAAAAGGAGGTGCTTTTCTTGCTACAACTCCTGCTACTGCTGAGTTATGTGATAATCCTGATGCACCATGTTATACTATGTTTTGTCAACCTTTTATGTCTGGTGCATTGCCTGTTGTCACTAACCTTTTGCAGGAGTTCGCTGATGATGGGATGGAGTCGAGGACGACTCCAATTCTACAAGGAGGGGATGATGAGGACATCACCAAGATGGAGTCGAGGACGACTCCAATTCGAGAAGGGGAGGATGATGAGGACATCGCCATGCTGGACACATAGACGCCATGGTTTTCCCCAAGTTGCAATTCGTTCCCAACTCAGCTGCTACGTCGCCCTCGGATTCAGCAGACACATCATCACTGTTTTGGTCATAACTCTTTCATACGACATCAAAACGGGCCGTTCTTGGATGCGTTGGAAAGGGGACGATGACGCCATCGTTTTGGATCTGGTCCTAGCTCCAGAAGGCTCGTGGATCATTCTGTGTGACCACGGCAAGGTGCTGCGTCACCTATTTGGGCCAACTTGGCCATGTATCATGTCGGGCCTTAAGCCCAAGTTGTGGGTGCCCAACCCCTGGCCGTCCCCAACCCTAGGTCGAGTCTTAGACTATAAACACAGCCACCGCTGCTGCTACATAATTGGGTTTTGTTTAGAGTTTAGTTTTTCATCGGGAAACTGAATCGTTCATTGTAACTGTGGTGACAAATCCTTTTACAGTGATCTAGGGCCTCCGTTCTTGATCTCCTCCACTGTATCGATTAGTCCTTTGGAACTAAGTTCTTGAATCCTTTATTGATATTCGCGTCATTCATATTTGCAATTTCAGATTGCGTGTTTTATCTTCTTGCTTGTGCACTTCGATTCGCTTGCAGGAAAAGCCTTCTTGGCGAGGTCAATCAAGTTGTGCTTGGTTGATAACCAACGGAGCAGTGGTGTAACGGTTGTAGGGTTCGAATCGTGTCTGATTTGAAGCCGGATCGCCAACGTCGAGATCTCCATAAATCGAACTTACCGGCTACCTCTCGGAAGATCGGGCCTGTACTCATCAATTTTCATGGTGGAAGCCCAGTCCAACTCAAGTTCGAGTCCGACTCAGGCTCCAGGGCCAGTCTACCTTAAACTAGTCACCCAGGATGCATCCGGACTCCATTTTCGACAACCCATATATGGTTGGAAAGCTAATTTGATAAGGAAGCCAATCCAAGTGGTTTCATGTCAAAAGACCTTCGAAATCAATAGGAATCTGCGAAACAAGTTAGTGTCCAGAATCTGTCAGGGTGCTACGACACCGTCTTTTGGTCCGTTGGACCGTGTATCGTGTTTGGGCCCATTAGGGGGTGCGTCTAGGGGGTGACACCCAAGACTCTATAATTAGCAGCCTTCACTCTCCTTAGGGTTTGGGTTTTGTTTAGTTCTTGATTTTCTCATGAAACAAACATTGTTTTGCTGCAACTATGCCGACAAGGCTACTTGCTGTGAACTAGGGCCCCAGTTCTTGATCTTGTTCGCCTGTGGTGATTAGTCCTTTCGAATAAAGACTTGAACTCCTTCTTATTTTCATAAGCCTCATATTTATTTGCAATTTCAGATTGCGTTCATCCCATTCTTGCTTGTGTTCTTGATTCGCTTGTAGGAAAGCCTTCTCGGTGAGGTCAATCGCATTCGCGTGGTTGATAACCAACGGAGCAGTGGTATAATGGTTGTGGGGGTCCAAATTAGTCTTGGTTCAAAGCCTAGATCGTGAATGTTGAGTCTCCACCAATCAACGCTATTATACCTTTCAGAAGATCAGGCCTAGTCTACATCAGGGGAGACCTATCATCCCCATCGCCATTGGACCCCACATCTTCCAAGAAGCTATTTGTGACTTCGGAGCAACTGTCAACATCATGCCTAGGGTAATTTATAAGAAAATCCTAGGAGATCCTTTGTTATACACAAATATGCGTTTATAGCTTGTAGATCAGTCACTCTGCTACCCCAAGGGAGTCCTTGAAGATGCCATCATACGAGTGGGATAATCATATATTCTCATAGACTTTGTGGTTTTGAAAACAGGTGGAGATGAAAGGGCACCCATCATCTTAGGCTGACCTTTCCTAAGCACCGCAAAGGCCATCATCTATGCGGACAGTGCAAAGATATGCTTCACAATCAAGGACAAGAAAGAGAAGTTTTCTTTTAAAAATCATACCCTGCAATCTCATGGCACATCCGCAGACATCGTACCTGTTCGAAGAGACAATAGTGACTAAGAAGAAGAACAATAGAAGAAGAAGGAAGAGCAAGGTCAGGCAGCCATAAGAAGAATCAGTCAACATGATCAACACAATCAGATCAGAGTATGACCACCTCCTTGCTTCACCATTCCTTGCCAAGACGGATGATTCTAGTGTACCAAGGATCGAGTGTACCATTAGACAAAGAATCTTCCATAAGACCTTCTGCGACATTGGATCGGGTGTCAATATAATGTCCAAGGTAACATATAAATATTTATTTGGTAACAAATCCTTGTACCCTATATATATGTAGTTGCAGATGGCGGACCAATCAATCCAATTTTCGAAAGGAATAACAAAGGACGTTATGGTAAGAATACACGACCACTTTGCCCCTACCAACTTCATGGTTTTGGACATGGGAGAAGAAGAAGACGATATACCCATCATCCTAGGAAGACCATTCCTCAACACCACCAACGTGATCATCTACGTCGGATCTAGACAAGTCCACTTCCAATTCCCTAGAGAAAAGGTACGTTATTATTTCAATAGTTATACTACTTATGAGCAGTCGAAGAAGAACCGCTCTAGGAGGAGACATTGATCATCTCGACATCAAGGGAACCAACCCTTGTGGAATGAATGGGATGAAGATGAACAACCTGAAGAATTTGTGAAAAAGGAACCTACACCGCCTAAGTCAAGCCCACCGGCCAAGCAACTGTGGAAGGAGAAGATGACATCATCAGAATCACAAGAGGTGCAACCATCAGGGTCTCCATCACCAAGATCGGATGATGCACCCAAAGAATGAATAAGACTGGAGTAAAGTTCTGTTTGGAGGACTTAAAAATTCGACCCCTCGCCATGAGGTAATATCGGTAGTTATTCATATTTATTTTTAGTATTGCATGAATTGTTCTTACTTTACCATATGTACTTTTCTATATTAGCATTGCATTAGTTAAAAATATATGCATACATCTAGTTATATTTCATTTTCTGCATATAAAGAAAAATAAAAAGTTTTATTACTGCAGATCATCATCGCATAAGAAAAAAAATAAAAATATTATTGCATCCTTAAGCCCTATGTGAATAAGTTTCATGGTGTAACAAACCCAAGGAATATTCAGTGTGGTGGCATAAAATTAATATATATATACTATGCCTACATATTTTCTTTCTTGCATATAAAAAATAGAAAATCCAAAAAATATTAGATAGACATCCTGTTAAAATTCTACCATTAGAAAATCTGTCTAAACCCACAAGAACAAAACTCTGAATGGCTGGCTACTAACCCCTTGTCTTAATCGAGCCATGAGTTTATTCTTGTTAGAGTATTTTACAGGATGGTTCACATGATCAAGAGCAAGTTCACTCGGTTGTTTTCATCTCACTCCACTCGTGGATGAGAAGGACATACGCCAACAAACCCGCTCTAAGAAAGATCAATCAACATCCAACAATCGACCACGGCAACATCCAGCTTGGGGGAGGAGCATCCCCGTATATGTAGCTAAGTATTTTCTTCTTTTAGTTTTACTATTAGTAAGTTTGCTTTATATATTAGCTAAAGAAATAAAAAGATGCATAACAAAATAAAAATTTATCTTAGCCAGTTATATATATATATATATATATATATATATATTATAAGGTGTGATCTTAAAACTTGAAAAAAAAAATAAAAGGTGTGTTTAGTTTTATGTTTTTAAGAGCTAAATAAATGAAATCTGAAGATAATTTCTTACAATGAAAATGATGAATAGTTGCTCTGTCGTAATTCCTTCCAAGTAGGTTTTTATCCTTGAATTCTCCTGAGTTTTGAATAAGACTATTTTGATATAAGAATTTACTCTGAACTTGAACTCGTGGGTAGCATATGCTTGATCTAAGTCTAGGTAGTTGACGGATATGATATAAGAAAGTCTGAGCTGCTATTTATCTTGGTCCAAGTGATACTAGAGTTCTAGAGATTTATCTTTTAAAAAATATAAAAATGCTTCATAATGAGTTTCTTGTATGACAAAGCATGAATTCCTACCAGTGCCATAAATGATATTTAGACTAGAAAAACTTGTACTTATATATGTTGCTTGCTTTTGCATTGAGTTTAGTCAAGCTTTGTTGACCCTTATGAGAGGTTTGTCATGCTCTTAAAATCAAGATCGCGTACACACCACCCACATATGCACTACCCCTACACTGAGGTAGGCGCAAAAATATGACATTCCATTTAGATCCACTCAAAAATATTTTACTCCTACACTTGGAGTGAACACAAAAATATACCCTATAGGATATTCTCTAAATAAATGCTCCAAAGTTCTTATTGCTATCTCTCAAAAGTTTTGTTATAGAATAAGAAGCATGTGGCTATGCAAAAGTTATTCAAAAAAAGAAAGAAATAGTATTGAAAAATGGACAAGTGTCCGAGATATCTAAAACAATGGGTACTCAGATGCCCACCTAAAAAAGAAGAAGAATGAAAGAGATGAATAAGATATCCCATGTTTTCTTGCAAGGTTATGTTTCCAATTTCTAGAAAAAGAGATAAGTTTTCAAGGAGCAAAAAAAATAGGTTAGCCACCATATATACCATATATTCACACATGTACATCTTAATTTGATTGTATGACTCAACTCTCTTTGGATCTGAGGTTTGACTTTACAATATATGTATTGCAAGTATGCTCTTTTATGCTTTTTCCACTCCTATGAGCTCCATATAAGCTTTAGTTGTAGAAAGAAAAAGGCATAGCATCATTATTGCCTTGGTGACTGATGAGGACATGACACCATCGGATACGACCATTATTTATAAGGTAAGCTTGTTCCTATATTTGCATAGTGATTTTTGGTACAATTTACTTGGTTCCACATGTACATGTCGTTATTTGAATGTAGGTACAAATATGTCTCAACGTGCAAGTTCATCAAAGTTAAATTTTTGGTTCACCGGCAGCTCGATAGTGCTTCATTGGGATGGCCATAACTCAGCCATCTAGAGTGCGATCGAGGTCAATGAGCACTTGATGGAAAGCTTGTTTGATAAGATTTCAAATAGATCTAGTCTCATCTCAATATCACATCAGCAAAGCCTCCAAACCATCAAGATATTCTGTCGTTGTTTCTGCTGGGAGCTACACTATCGTTATGGGCTTGTTATTCATCCTTAGGACCCTGGCCCAAGTGGGAGCACACCCCAAGGACTTAGAGAACCCACCAAGAAAGCCCTTGGACGTCCTCCTCCTTGGCCACCACCTTAGGAGGCCAGCAAGGACGTCCAAGCCAAGCCGGAGGCCTAATCCAACTTGAGTTCGAGTCCATCTTGGGCTCCAGGACCAGCGTGTAGTAAAATGGACGTCCAGGTCGCATACGAACTCCATTTTTATGATCCACATATGGATGGAAAGATAATTTCATAAGAAAACCAATGGAAGTGGTCCCACATCAAAATTACATCAGAATCAATAGAAATAGTTGAAACAAGTTGATATCTAGAATATGTCATGGCGCTGCGTCATCGTCTTTTGGGCCGTTGGGCCTTGTAACGTGTTGGGACACCTTTAGGACATGAAGAGGGATCCTTGGACATCCCTTAGGCTATATAAATAGTACCCACCACCTACATTAGGTTTTGGGTTTTGTTTTAGATCAATCTGTCATTGAACAGTTACCGTTATTGGTTTGCAAGACCCCAACTTTGAGTGCTTAATCATTCATCTGCAATTGTCACTTCAATTGAGTTGCGTTTTATCTTGTTCTTGCTTGTGTTCTTCGACTCACAGCAGGGATTAGCCTTCTTGGCGAGGTCAACTAGATTGTGACATGGTTGATAACCAGAGGAGACGTGTTGCTAAGGTTGCAGGGTTTGGGTCTTTGTGATCTAAAACCGGATCGGTGTGTCGCTCTCCAAACAAATCGTTATTTATCTTGAACCTGACGGAAGATCAGGACCCTCATCCTCATTAAGTGGTAATCAGAGCTTCAGGTATACCATCAAGTTTGCATCTTACCCTTAGTTCGAGTGTTTTTTCTTTTATTCCATAGTTCAATGCCATATTTGTTTCCTATCTTATAACCATCCACGCCATAGCCTTTGCATGATTCAGTTTCAGAGTCCGCTTTATTGAGTTTGTGTCCTAGGTCAAAGTCTTGTTGCTGGTTTAGATTGTGTTCTTTTCTAGTTTGTGTTGATATCTCCACCCGCCGCTATTTCATATCACCATCGGTTTGCATCTTGTGTCCACTAAATCCCTGATTCGAGCAGCTTTCTTAAAACAGTCATAACTTTTGCATCCGAACTCGAAACGGAAAAAAATTTATATCTATGGAGAACGCCAGAAAATTTTAGATCTATTTCATCCCAACATTGCTGGGTTCGCAAAAATTAGGTTTGTGAAATTTGACTAAAAAAATTGAGTTTCTGGGCCCATAAGTTTTGGTATGCTTTTTAGCACAGTCCTAATTTTCTATAGGCCACATTTTTTATTCAATTGAGCTCAAATTTTTTGTGGTTTATTCTTGTGTGCTCCTTACTGAGAAAAAAATATCAGAAGAGCAAAAGCAAGAAAAAAGATTGGACAAAAAATAAAAGAAAAAAATAGTAAAAGAGAATAGAAGATATCGAAAAGGAGCACATAAGGAACACTCAATAGCTCTATTGTTTGTGATACCTTTTGCCTTGTTCACATCTGTTGCTACCTTTGATACTTGTTTCCTTTTATCCTTGTTTCATTTCTTGTTTATCACAACTGGTGATAGGAACACGTATGGGCCAGCAACTAGGATAAGTGCTCTAGACATTTATTCAATATTGTTGTCTGTCACTAACTTGTGTGTCACATATACATATTTGTTCTTTTGTGTGCCTCCCAAGCTCCACATATACTTCAGATCAGTACAGAAAAAGACCCTTACAATCTTGGTGTCACACCCTCATGGGTATCATGTACCAGCCACCGGTTGTACTGTCCACTACTTTGCGTTGGTAAGAACCTTGTAAGAGCTTGATAAGGTGGTTCCTTTTGCTGTGATCTTGAGAGGCAGCACCACTCCACCTGCGTAGTAGGATTATTAGGGATAACCTTCACTGTTTGTTGCTATGTTTTGTGTCTACGATGGCAGGTGATGATGAAGATAAGACGCCCAAAGACTTCAAGGAGTGCGTCAGCTAAGAGCAACTACAATCTGTTATAGAACATGCTCATAAGGATATGAGCAAGGCAATTGCCAAGGCTGTAACCAACACGCTCAATGACCTCAAGCTCAGTAGCACTCTTAAGAGATTGGACAAAAGAGTGTCCACGTTAACCGATAGGATAGTTGCATTGGAAAACCGTCCAGCACCCGATGAAGATGTGAACGATGATGACGAGATGTATGATACCGATGGTAATGTTGATCGAGCAGCAACAAGGAGAAACAGATTACATCTTTGTCTTCACACAAACACCACAAGTATGGGTGGCGCTCGACACTTCAACCGCCATCAAGGTAATCGTAATCGTGCTCCTGATGATCCTTATGCAAAGATTAAATTTACCATACCTTCTTTTTTGGGGCATTATGATGTGAGGGATACCTTGATTGGGAGATGACAGTAGAGCAAAAGTTTAGTGCCCACCTTGTACCTGAGTAATATAGAGTTCAACAAGCTACTAGTGAGTTTAAGGACTTTGCCATTATTTGGTGGTATGGGCTAGTTGCAGAGGATGTTTTACCTGGTACATGGGAAGAACTTAAGATAGTTATGCGTGATCGTTTTATTCCTCCTTCTTATAAACATGAATGGCATAACAAATTGCAGTGCTTAGAGCAGGGCAATATGTCTAGCCAAGAATATTATATAGAGTTTCAAAAGTGTGCAATACGTTGTGGGATAGTAGAGGACATGAAAGATACCATTGTTCGTTTTCTTGGTGGTTTGAAGCATGAAATACAAGATATTGTTTTCCATATAGAATTTTATACTCTCAAACATTTGTTCTAGCTTGCTATGCTTGCAGAAAAAGAATTGCAGGAATGTCAGCAAAAGAACCATACTAACATTGGCGACAACCTCAACTAGATTTTAGCAAGGGTGGAGCAACCATTTGCAAAGGTTGAGACTGCGATAAAAAGGCGAGTGGTTACTTTCGCCACTACAACAACATCTTCAACACCACCACCTCCCACACATACTTTGGAGTCCGGTAAAACTTTAAACCATGCTAAAAATGTACAAACTAATAGAGATAGAGCTGCTAATGAAAGGAAAGAATTGGATGTTAAATCTGAATTGCCTTTGTCAAAAAATAATTATTCTAATAATGCTAGTGATAAAGAAGAGCTATGTGAAAATGCTTTTATTATACGTATACCACAACTAGTGAATGAGTATGATGCTTTGGCTTTGGAACCAATTACTTATGCTGAACATAAAAATTTGCTTCCCATTGCTACCAAAAAAGATGAAAAGAAATTATTGTATTCTTCAAATACTTTGGGTTATATTGAGTTTGATACTTTATATGCTCTTAGTAGTTTAAAAGAGAAACTTAAATGTGTTGAATTGTCATGGTTGTCTACTTGTACATATCATTTTATTGGAAAATATAATTGTAAAGGAGAGTATATGGTGTATCGTGTCTATATTTGTTCAAATCTGAAATCTCCTTATATTGTGCAAAAGTATGATCAACCAAAGGATTGCAATTGCTATAATCTTGTCATGTCGAGTTCCCCTAGTTTTGTTATAAAGAAACATGTTAAATTTCAAGAAGGAGAGCAATGTTGGCTACTACCAACAATGTTTTCTTTAGCTAATCCCAAACCAAGGATGGTTTGTTGTCAAGAAGGGGAGGATGATGAGGACATGACACCATCGGATATGACCATTGTTTATAAGGTGAGCTCATTCCTACATTTGCATAGTGATTTTTGATACAATTCACTTGGTTCCACATGTACATGTCGTTATTTGAATGTAGGTACAAATATGTCTCAACGTGCAACTTCATCAAAGTTGAATTTTTGGTTCATCGGCAGCTCGACAGTGCTTCATTGGGAAGGCCATAACTCAGCCATCTGGAGTGTGATTGAGGTCAATGAGCACTTGATGGAAAGCTTGTTTGATAAGATTTCAAATAGATCTGGTCTCATCTCAATATCACATCAGCAAGGCCTCCAAACCATCAAGATATTCTGTCGTTGTTTTTGTTGAGAACTACACTGTCGTTATGGGCTTGTTATTCATCCTTGGGACCCTGGTCCAAGTGGGAGCACACCCCCAAGGACTTGGAGAACCCACCAAGAAAGCCCTTGGACGTCCTCCTCCTTGGCCACCACCTTAGGAGGCCACCAAGGACGTCCAAGCCAAGCCGGAGGCCTAGTCCAACTTGAGTTCGAGTCCATCTCAGGCTCCAGGACCAGTGTATAGTAAAACGGACGTCCAGGTCGCATACGAACTCTGTTTTTGATGATCCACATATGGATGGAAAGATAATTTCATAAGGAAACCAATAGAAGTGGTCCCACAACAAAATTACATCAGAATCAATAGGAATAGTTGAAACAAGTTGACATCTAGAATCTGTCACGGTGCTGCGTCGTCGTCTTTTGGGCCGTTGGGCCTTGTAACGTGTTGGGACACCTTTAGGACGTGAAGAGGGATCCTTAGACATCCCTTAGGCTATATAATCAGTAGCCACCACCTACATTAGGTTTTGGATTTTGTTTTAGATCAATCTATCATTGAACAATCACCGTTATCGGTTTGCAAGACCCCAACTTCGAGTGCTTAATCATTTATCTGCAATTGTCACTTCAATTGAGTTGCGTTTTATCTTGTTCTTGCTTGTGTTCTTCGACTCACAACAGGGATTAGCCTTCTTGGTGAGGTCAACTGGATTATGACATGGTTGATAACCAGAGGAGACGTGGTGCTAAGGTTACAGGGTTTAGGTCTTTGTGATCTAAAACCGGATCGGTGTGTCGCTCTCCGAACAAATCGTTGTTTATCTTGAACCTGACGGAAGATCAAGACCCTCGTCTCCATTAGTGACGATCCATAAATACTATATATATTGAGAGACCTGAGAGTGCCATACAATGGAAGCTCTAAGTTTTCTTTTGAAAACTTATAAAAACTCTGGAATAATGGTTGAGCAAAAAACTTGAGACATAGTGCTTGACTTGATCGTTCTATCTTTCTATTGCTCAAGACCTAAGTGAAGGCTAAAAATCCCCATGATTGAAGGTAATATAGGTGAGTTTAAAAGTCTGATCAGTTTATTCTAATCTAGAGGAGAATTCTTGTTTAAACACATGTGTACTTTTGAGGAGTGAAAGCATTGAAGTAACTCCTGATCCAATTTTTGCTAAGTTTAATTTTGCTAAGGGACTAGCAAAGGTTAAGCTTGGGGGAGCTTGTTGACTATAGTTAACAACCATTATAAACTGTCAATATAATATGCATAAGGGCATAAATATGATCACCAACAAAGGTCTAGGGGTTTAAACTAATAAATTTCACGAGTTTTGATGAATATGTATTTTCTGCGGGGTTTAACCGGAAAACCTTCAAGGTGGACCTATATATCAGATTTAATTATGCTTATCCACCACGAAACGGACACTAGAAGGTTCTATAGGACACGAGAGGACACCACGTCGAGGTAGAGAGGTAGAGGCTCCACCTGCAGGCCACCCAGCCCCTGGTCCCACCTGTCGGTCTCCGCGTTGCAATGTCGGTTCTACAACACCTCCTAGGTTGCATCTATGCCGTTCCTTAAGTCGGTTTGATCCAAGAGCTCACATTGGACGCTCTGGCCTATATATATCAACCCCTACCACCCCCTAAGGCATCAAGTCATTTGAGAAGACAGAAACCCTAATCATCTTCAGAGCTCCATCAATTCTAGGGCATAGCTAGTTAGGTTAGATCTAGAGGGAGGCAAGCAGGGTTCACTTGGATTCCTGATCATGTCAATAGTGTGGTTTGGTATAATCCTTGTACCCCCTCTCTTTTATATCTCCATTATTTTTATATGCTTGCTACAATTGTTATGACAATATTAGTATTCATCTTATTTATGTTCTTTGTTATAATGTTCTTCGTCTACTTTGATTATATATTTAGTATAGCTAGTTTATTATTATGTTTATGCATAAGTTCATATAGCGCTCGCTCCAAAGTACAACGGGGTGAGTGGTCGATATTATGTAAGCGTAGTGCTTATATGTTGTTTACCTGCGGATACACCCTATATTCCGGGCCATGTGGTAGATCGCGGATGTGACACTTCCGTTGAGTCCTTTGTAGTCCACTCCTCGAATATAGGTATACATGTAGGATCTAGTTACGAAGGAAGACAAGCTCTGTTCTTAATCTTCCTTAGTAATATCCCTTATGTGTAGATACAAAGATGATCTTAGCCATGATTGCTAGGTGTAATTGCACTAATCAATGTATGCTTTAACTTACAATTAAGAATGACTTAGGAATTATTCTCTAATATTCTACCTGACCATGCTAATGCCATAGAAAGGAGTACTTTGAGTGATTTATCATTATTGATGATCAATACTTATCATATATATATATCTTATCCTATAACTTACCCTATTATGAGTAGAATATTGGTTATGGTTTACTTCTTCATCAATGGTATAAGTTATCAATACTTGTCCATGCTAAACCTTCCTTGTGGTAAAATATAAATAACAATACCTGAAATACTCTCGGGTGAAGTGCTACAATGGTATAATTATCTGTGTGCTTGTAGATTCCTTTTCATTCATATATCTTTTTATTCTTTCTAGTCACATAAAATGATAAAGAGCTACTTAGTATCATTCTAGTATTGATGCTAGGCAGTACCAACAAGCATCTCTAGCACCATCACTAGGGATGACAACCTAATAAAGTAATGTTAGGAGATGTAGGTAATTAATAGGTGGCTACTAAAACAAGTGACAAGTTAATAAATACCAACTCCCTTTATAGTACGACTTTTTCTATACTCAATCTCAAAACATGAAAGAAATTAAACTCCATTGAGTCGGATGCCGCTACCTTTTGTAATTTGGGGTTTCCACCACCACATGTATTATCCTCTTTCTCAATATCACTTCATAAGGGGTTACAATCATCTTGTCTCCTCTCTTTGAGCAAACACACCTTAAGCATGTGACTTGAACCATTTCCATATATATGAGTTCACCTCATGCCTTTAAGTCACTTCTACTAATGATTTGATCCTTAACACAATATGACTCCTCATAGCTCGATTAGTTCATCGACTCAAATGCAAGTACTCTCTTCTTCACCTTAGCCATGGTACCTTGGTCCTCAAGCCATTACTTGCCCTTCACCTTCGCTTAGTTCCTTGAAGTGCTTTCCTTGCTATCTTCACCCTATCTAGCCATACTCAAGTCACATCATATTAAACATCCATTGAAAAACAATTTCTTCAATATTTTGATCCTTGCTTGAATATCTTCTAGATATGAATGTTGAGATCAATCAAGCTTCAATTGGATTCACATAGATTGAGATATATGAATCAACATCAATATGGTCAAGCCAATTCATGATTTCTTATGTCCTCTTCATTTTGGCTTAAAACTCCTAACACTCACTTTAATATCTATCTTTATACTTCTAGCTTGATCAAATCAATGCAAAGGAATTTTTTAAATTTTTATCCATACAAGCAAACCAACATAGAGACGAACTTATATCCAATATGAGTTGTGTCCTTTGTCATTTAACCTTTGCTTGGTATTTCTTCACTTACACATTCTTGACTCATTCTTCAATCCTTGATCAAAGCTAATCCGCTATCAAACTCTTCTTGTTCATGCAAAGCAAGCCATTATTGAGACCAATCCAAAATCATCAACTCATGTCTCATTTACCATTTGTCAAATATGCTTACTTTCACATGATACTATGATATCGCATAACATAGAAGCCATTTCATCAATTCTATTTGCATTGTTGTCTTCTTCTTGAACTAGATTGTTTCCATAATCTTCCAACACAACAATACTCAAATTTGACCTTCATTTCAACACTATGTGGAATACCATCAAGCTTGCCTTCTTGTTGAACCTTTAATACATCTTGTTATGCAATATTCATGTGTATGCAATATACTTAATTTTATGTTCAACACTTAACAAACTTGTTAGATATTTAATTGTATTGTCATTCAATTCACCAAAACCCACTAAAGGGCTAGATGCACTTACACTAGCAAGTGTAACTATTTCTACCACTACACAAGTATATCAAAATGTAAATACAAGTGATAGAGATAGTTACCAATCTCGGCAAGAGACAATCAATCAATGAATACCTAGTGATCCAAGGAGACAAAAGACATAATGATTTTTCTCCTGAAGTTCACATTCTTGCCGGCACGCTAGTCCCCGTTGTGTCGACCGTTCACTTGATGGTTCGGCGAGCTAATTGTGATCACATGCCTAGCCCAACAAAAGGGCGCCGCAAGTGATGGTAACTCAATGACACGAGCAATTTACTAGAGTTATCTTTTGGCTCTCCATCGGGGAAGGCACAACACCTCTAACAATCAACCGATCGGAGCCAGAGACAATCACCAACTCCGCTCAGCAATCCTTCTATCATCAAACCATCTAGGTGTCGACAAACACCAAGAGTAACAAGTGCTCAACCAGCCTAACTTGCCCAAACTAGTGCCACAAGATGCTACAACTCGATGCAATGCACTAGAGGCTCACCAATCTCACTCAAATGATGAAATTAATCAAGTGTGCAAGTGAGTGGATTATGTTTATCTCTTTAGCTCCCAAAGGGTTTACTCAAGTGTATGGGTGTCGGTGTTTTGTCAACTGATGAGTGAATTTATACGTATATCGCACTGCTCTAGGAAGATGATGGTAGCATCTAAAGACACAAGGAATTATACTTGTTCAGACCAGAGCCCTATATCCAGTCTTTGAGATAGTTCGAGTGTGTGTTCCTTGATTGAATGCTCTGAAGTTCTTATAATGGGGCATGCAAGAAGAGAGAGAGAGGTATGAGAGTGGAGAGGAACTGCCCGAATGAAGTCTCGAGAGTCTATCCCCTTGGAAGGGTGCCCTAGCTACCCTTATATAGAGTTTGGGGCTAGGGTACATATAGAGAGATAGGTTCTCCTGACTAAGTAGTCGTGAGCCTGAGGGAGGGGAAACTAGCTATCTTGTCTTGCAAGGAAGGCCGTCTTGTCTTGGCGTCAGCACACGTCCGGGCATGGTTGTGATCATGGTCTTATGCCCATGTCATAGCATGGTGTGGCATGATGCTATAGTGCTAGTTGTGATGACATTGTTGGCACCATGTTGGTTTGCCCGTTGTCCTGTGCGATGTAGGCTCACCATGGCCTGCGTCATCATCTTCCATCCTTCTGGTGGTGTCAGTACGGGAGTAGGTAGCCACTCCCTTATCATTGGCTGTCCTATTGGTCGTGGAGCCATTGACCATGATCCCGAGCCTTGGGGTTGTGGCCCTTATTGGCTTGATCAGCCTTAAAATTCAATGTCATAGTCATGAGCCCCATCCCGTAGTGGGAAGGGTTGTACGCCCATCTCGTTGGGCTGTATTTGGACAGTGGGTCATCATACCGGTCATCACCGCCTGATGGTGCTGTCTTGTCTACGTAGTGTAGCGCATGGATGGCGTTTGTCTAGTATGAGGGGATAGCTATCCCCTTAGTCCTAGTGGAGTGAGTGGGTCATGCATGTCATTGTCAGAGCAGGTGTACTTGATGGAGCTCGACCTCTCCTCGTTCCTTCTGGGGTCAGGATGGAGGAGAGGTCATGTAGTGCTATGCTGCGCGCAGTGAAAGGAGAAGGGAGAGGTCATGGCCGACCCCTTGACTTGGTGCTTGGCCTAGGCCTGCATGGCTTAGATAGGCCACGTTTGTTGGACTTGTATTCGTTTGGCCGTTGCGGGCCACCTGAGTGGCTAACTAGTCGATGCCTTAAGATACCTGGGGTATCATAACTCCAACAATAGGGTTTCAAGAGTGTGGCCAAGGCCGACCACCACCTCTATTTATAGCCACAAAAGCAAATAGAGTCAATAGACTTTTTGGAGCTATTTCTGTGTGGACACCGGACATGGGGGGCGGTGGCCCAATGGTCGAATTCCAACAAACACCGAACAGGGGTGGCGGTGCCACTGCCCTAGGACCCATGAGAGCGTGAATTTAGGAGCTCTTCGCAAGGCTGTTTTTGCTTTTAAACCACTTGGCAGAGGAAGCCACAACACAAGAATCCCTACCAAACGCCCGTTTGTGCGATTAAAACTGAAAGGGAAAATTGGTCTCATACCATTAAAAGATCACCATATCCGAAAAATACCATCAAAACTTTGTCGCTCCGTAAAATACCACTGAAAGAACACAACATCACCTGGATATAGCATTCTATCATGTTTGGAACAAACATCGTTGCCTCCATCAAGCTCCTCCCCTTCTCCTTCCTGAGGTGAGTGCGGCCATTGTCTCTGCTCTAGGTGGGACCGTGGTCAGCGACGTTGCTGCTGCATTCTAAAACTGGGTGCTCGTCTCGCTAGCACCATGGTCAGCGATGTTGCTGCTACTACTGCCGCCACCGGTGAGGCTCTGGTCGGTCTCCCCCAAGTTGCTAGTAGCAGGCTCCTTGGTCTGCGCCTCTGCGGCTTCCGGCCAAGGCCGCCCACAAAGTAGTCCATGGAGAAGGAGCGCGTGATGGGCCACTACATGGCACCGGTCTTAGTTGGGAACTTGTAGGAGCTCCCGTACCCCACCCTCAGTGTGGCGTCAATGCGCCGTGCATCATCGAGCTACAGGTCATGGCAGGACATGTCGTGGTCGTCGCGTGCGAGGTGGACGCCATCGGTTGCGTTGGTCCGGTAGAGCGGGTAGCTGACGTTGTGGTGGAGCATGGCGATGGCATCTAGGTCGAGCCTGCCCAGGAGCTTGGCCTCATGGTCAGTGAAGAAGACCATAGAGACGCACTCCAGTGGTGGTCCTCGCGGCACACGTGGTGGAACAGGTCAGACCCGCCCCCCACCATGGAGGCAGCTGTGGATAACAAGGAAATAGTAGCTGATGAGGATGAGGATAGTGTAGGAAGTCACCGGAGGCAGCATAGGGCCTCGTACCAGGGAGCTCGAAGCTCAAGTCTGGTGCCTGTCCTTGCCTCGGACGTTGTTGATGAGCACTCCAGCACCGACGTCGTACGCCACCGGAGCCGTGCTCGTGGCTCACTGAAGCCACCTCCACCAGAGCTGCACCGCACCAGCTCGCGATTCCGCCCATAGCAGCCAGACGCCAGAGCTTGCTGCCATGGGCACCAAGGCCTGCCAGTGCCCGCTGCCACCCTACTACCCAAAGCTCCCCACAGCGGAGCCGAGTGCGGTCAGCACGGAGCACCCACGCGTGTTGAAGCCAAAGCTCTGGACGCTTTTTCTCTTGTGCTCATTATCGATCTCTGTGCTGCGGGAACACTAGGTTGACAACCATGGTCGCGTCGCTGTCGACCTTGATGCATTCATGGCAGCCACTGTCTGGAGTCTAGAACATCCACGATGCCTTCGAACTTGAATCTTAGGTTGGGGCACCCGCTCACGAACCACGCCAGCCACGTCTTGGTTTGCCTCAGCTCATCAGAGTTCATGCCAAGGCTAGTGATTCGTAGGGAAAATGGCTCGTCGAAGTCACTGTCGTCGTGTGAGCTGCTACTCATGCTCGTGGTGGCGGCGTCTGATAGGGACTGGATTGAGGGAGAGCTCGATGAGCAACCGATGTTTCTCGAACCCAAGAGGGAACATGCCAGCAAGCATGTTGGCGCCAACGTCGAGCACCTCGAAGGTCCGGTCGTCCGAAACCGGAGCAACCCACAGGCAACGCGCCACGGATCACGTTGTTAGAGAGGTTGAGCACCCGGAGCGCGGCGAGGCTGGGGAGCGACATGACCACCTGCCCCCATAGCATCTGGTTGGGCAACGCCAGCCTGACGATGGCGACCATAGCCTTGACCTCGCCGCACATCACCTCGGTCCAAACGCATCACCCATTGTCCGACGTAGAACCCGTGCAGCATGGCGAGGTCACCGGTGCTGCATGGCTGCACGGTGGCACTGCTCTTGGACCGCGATAGCACGGTCGCGCACACCACCACTAGTAGCATCATCGTTGTTCTACTCTGCTCATAGATAGCTAGCTAATGGTGATGGTAAGTGTCAATAGAATATCATCGGCAGTCCACCGAGGGATATACTGCGATGGTAGATTTGTCGGTGGGGGTACGCGTGATCAGGAACTGGATGGTGATACAAGGCGCAGAGACAACGATTTAGATAGGTTCGGGCCATCTAATCGACGTAATACCCTATATCATGTGTCTTTAGTGTATTGTATTGAGATGTAGTAGATAGATCTAGATGGATCATGTCCGCTAGGGGACCCCTTCCTCTCTTTATATAGTCTGGAGGGATAGGGTTATAAGTAAAGTATCATATTTAGTACTATACAATGTCTTACGGTGCACGCCGAGCAGCGCCATGCATGCCTTAATCTTGTGGGCCGAGCCACCTTTGATGGTATGGCCCATGTCTTGTCTCGAGGATACCAGGGGCCATACCCCCCACAGCTAGTCCCTGAGCCTAACAGTAGGTGACATAGTCACATGGTGCCAGGGTCAAAAAGTAGAAGACCAGCTGAGCAGGCAGCCAGTCCCTAGGCGTAGCCTCAAGATGAGAACAAGCACATTCACCGTAAGGTGAAGTGTGCCCACTTAGTCCCCGGGCCTGCTAGAAGATGAAGAATGAATCTTGTAGCAGGGTTAAAGAAGTCTGAAAGCTTACCGACGTCGTCTGACATGCACGTATCAAGACCCCAGACGTGCTGCCCAAGATTAGCACCCTAATCCGAACAGCATGGAGTAGCTTGATAGCACACCGATGAGACATAGAAAGATCCGAGCACCAAGGGAGTCCTCGATGTCGCTGGCGATGACAGAGCACTAAGGAGCGAGGAGTCCCTGGTGTCGCTGGCGATGACCGAGCATCGAGGAGTCCTCGACGTCGCTGGCGATGATCGAGCACCGAGGAGCGAGGAGTCTCCAGTGTCGCTGGCAATGACCGACCACCAAGGAGCGAGGAGTCCCCGGCGTCGCTGGTGGTGACCGAGCACCGAAGAGCGAGGAGTCCCCGGCATCGCTGGCGATGACCGAGCATCGAGGAGCGAGGAGTCCCCAGCGTCGTCGGCGATGATCGAGCACCGAGGAGCGAGGAGTCCCCGGCGTCGCTGGTGATGACCGAGCACCGAGGAGCGAGGAGTCCCCGGTGTCGCTGGCGATGACCGAGCACCGAGGAGCGAGGAGTCCCTGGCGTCGCTAGTGATGACCGAGCACCGAGGAGCGAGGAGTCCCCGGTGTCGCTGGCGATGATCGAGCACCGAGGAGAGAGGAGTCCCCGGCGTCGCTGGTGATGACCGAGCACCAAGAAGTGAGGAGTCCCTGGCGTCACTGGCGATGACCGAGCACCAAGGAGCGAGGAGTCCCTGGTGTCGCTGGCGATGACCGAGCACCGAGGAGCGAGGAGTCCCTGATGTCGCTGGCGATGACCGAGCACCGAGGAGCGAGGAGTCCCTAGCGTCGCTAGCGATGACCGAGCACCGAGGAGCGAGGAGTCCCCGACGTCGCTGGTGATGAACGAGCACCGAGGAGCGAGGAGTCCCTAACATCGCTAGTGATATCCGAGCACCGAGGAGCAAGGAGTCCCTGACGTCGCTGGCGATGGCCGAGCACCGAGGAGCGAGGAGTCCCCGGCGTCGTTGGCGATGACCGAGCGCCGAGGAGCGAGGAGCCCTTGGCATCACTAGCGATGACCGAGCATCGAGGAGCGAGGAGTCCTCGGCATCGCTGGCGGTGATTAAGCACCGAGGAGCGAGGAGTCCCTAGCATAGGCGGCGATGTCCGAGCACCAAGGAGTCCACGGCGTAGGCAGCGAGGTCGGAGCACTGAGGAGTCCTTGACGTAGGCGGCGAGGTTCGAGCACCGATGTAGCTGACGACGTCCGTGTGGTAAAGTGTGCCCACTTAGTCCTCGAGCACGAAGTATCCATGCGTCGAGGAGTAACTGGCATAGCTGGTGATGAAGCATGAGTGGCGAACAGTCTGGTCAACTGGTCGGTGGCAAAGCGAGCATTGAGTAGAAGCGACCGACGAACAGTCTGATCAACTGGTCGGCGACGGAGTCCATGAACCGAGCGGTCCGATCAGTTGATCGGTGAGGAAGCCCGAGCACCAGGTGATTCAATCATCTAGACGATGATCCTATAATACAAACATGTAGAAGGGTAGTACATGACGTACAAATAAATAAACTTCGGAGAAAAATCAGCAATGGTGAGGAAACGGCGTATGTAGTTTGACGATCAGTTAGCGTGAAAATATATTTATGTTTAATATAAATCGCTCGAACAGTTAGTGTGTAGCTGAGTCTCTAGCCCTAGCTAGCCCATAGTCCAAAACATCGAGCGCGGAGCCCGTGCACGTGTAGGAGGAACATGCGTGACTAAGGAGCCGCTGCCGACCACCCATAACGCAGAGCGCGGAGCCCGTAGCACGTGTAGGGAGGAGCCGGAGACAGGACCGTCTCTGGAGGCGTCCGAGCATCAACGTGACTGTTCAAGGGTTCGAAAAATCGTTTGGAGAGCAAATATGGAGAAAACAGTTCGGAAAAACATTATGGCGATATACGGAGATTGGAGAATATTTAAAAGAATATTAAAGCGTGACTTAGCTTTAGACGGAGCGTCTGATCGACGACGTATGGCGCTATCTGGTTGGCGTTGACGACGAGCACCTGGCAGGCGGTGAGTTGTTGGTGAAGACGGCCTCGGAGGTGGTTCCGAGATCGGATCTGCTCTCGCGGGGGCTGGCGTAGCCAGCGATGAATCGTCATCGTGGACCGATATGGATCTCCATGAGATTGTTGATGAGAACGCGTTGTTGATTTGAGGCCCATCTGGCTTACCATGGATCAAGCGCACACCCCTACCTGGCGCCAACTGTCGATAAAATATTATCGACAGTCCACCGAGGGGTATCCCGCGATGGTAGATTTGTCGGTAGGGGTGCGCGTGATCAGGAACCGGATGGTTACACAAGGCGCAGAGACAGCGATTTAGACAGGTTCGGTCCGTCTAATCGACACAATACCCTACGTCCTGTGTCTTTGATATATTGTATTGAGATGTAGTAGATAGATCTAGATGGATCGTATCCACTAGGAGAGCCCTGCCTTTTTTATATAGTATGGAGGGACAGGGTTACAAGTAAAATATTCTATTTGGTACTATACAATATCTTGCGGTGCACGCCGAGCAGCGTCGTGCACGCCTTGATCTTGTGGGCCGAGCCACCTCTGATGGTGCGACCCATGTCTTGTTTTGAGGATACCGGGGGTCATACCTCCCACAGTAAGCAAGTGCCATGCGGTCTCTCATATGTTGGTTGTCTGCAAGCAGTTCAGCCGGTAAGCAGTAGATGGCTAGAGGAGGAAGAAGGAGCGTCCCAGGCTTCCCGCGGGTGGAAATGGACGCCATTACCTCCAAACATGACATAGGTCCTGTTCGGCTTACCCCATATTCGGCTTGTTCGGCTTGTTTTTCCAGTCAGAATAGTATTTTTCTCTCACAACAATTCAGCCCGAACAGTGTTTTTCAGCCAGTTTCAGCCAAGTTTCAGAGTAGCAAATGGGCCATAATATGACAAAATGCTATTCTTAAGTAACTATTTCATCTTTCAATAGTATTTTACTTTTATGATATTTTTCGATTCTTCATCTTTTAATACCGTAGAACCAATTTTCCCAAACTGAAAACCCATCGGCGCACGCCTCGAGCGGAAGAGTGTCCAAAACAGTAAAACGGCCCGGAAACAACTCCCACCGTCTCCGTTCCCAGAATAAGTCACTGACATGGGGATCCCACGCGGTGTCGGCGCCACATCTCAGCCGGATCCGCAGCGCAGTCCCCGCGCGACAGATGGGCGCCGCGATTTCAATATCGCAGTAGTGTGGCAGCATACCCGGACCGCCGGACGGCACACTGGCTGGGCTGGACTCCGAGACCCCAACCAGAACAAGTGAACAACCCGATCCCAACCCAGCTTTGGCAAAGGCTCACGAGCTCTCCGCGTCTCTCTCTCTCCTCTCTTCCCCGCTACCCCATCACGCCAATTTCGAAACAGCGCGAGAGCAGCCAAAAGCCGAGGGAAGCCCTTCCTCTCAGATTAGAACCCAGCGAGAGCGCTTGGAGGCGGAGGCTGCGAGCTCGGTGCGCGAATTGGGCGGTCGATCCGGCGCGGCGGCCTGGTATGGCGGCCGCGGAGCAGCTGAAGGAGCTGGGGGAGAAGCTGCAGGCGGCGGCGCCGGCGCCTGCGGACGAACTCGCCAAGCTCCTCGAGGTGAGATATCCCCAAGCTTCTCCGTTTTGGTTGGCCGCGAACATTAGTCATGGACTCGGCGGTGTAGGCGCGGGCTTTGCGTGGATCTGTGGCTCAGGCGGGACAATTCGGCAGGTTTAGGGTTTAAGTTGCTGGAAGGTAAGGCGCTTGCGGTAGGGTTTCTGGTGCGAATTGGGTGCTCGGGATGCTAGGTCTGGACGGTTGGGCTTCAATTGAGCGGCGGGGAGGGTTCTGAAGGAGTGAGCTTTTGTGCGGTGGGTTGGGTAATTAGGAAGCAAAGAAGTTTGTTGTGGCAAGATTGTGCTGTTGTAGCTCTTGAATAGTCAGGCTCCTGGTGGATTTTGCTTATTCTGGCTGGAATTGTTTGGCTTGGGTCAGAGGAAGTGCCGAGGTCCAGCTCAAGTGTTTCTCTTAAGTTCCGTTTGCTGAAATTGCGGTTGCAATTTGGCACCCATAGGGTTTTTTAGTTTTTTCAGTGTTAAAGAGTGGATTGCTGTTGGCTAGGGTTTATGGGGTTTTAGCGGTACAAGAGGCCTCACTTTTCTGGTGGTTGGTGGTTGTTTCAGTTACACTAGAGGATTTATAGTAGCTAAGGGAAGTCGGAGATTTATTCTTTGAATTATTTTGGTGGTTCATGTGAATACCTTTTTTTTTAAACTAGTGCATGTTGCATGGAAATGCTGTTATAAGAATACCATTTACATGTGTTGTTTGTATCATTCCATTAAGAAGTGTCTAGCTCTAGCAGCACCTTGAATGCTGTTGTTTATATGACAGGTTTAATTTTGGCAATATTGATGCTATTTATCACAGGAGACAGTTTTGTTACGTTTGACATATGTGCACGTGTTGGAAGACACATTTGTATTGGTCTGAGTAAACACCAAATGCCTGTCCATATGTGGCAGGGAAGGAAACTGTCCAGTGAATCTTGTACTATGGGGCCACACTATTGGACCTTATATGTTCTGGTGTTGTCTGCTCTATGTTAGAATTTAGGATGTGGACAGCTCCATGGGTTCAAACTTTGGGTGTTAAATAGCATAATTTGTAGCTACTTGTTATGTTGATTTCTATTGAAGAGGAGTTTGTAGTTGCAATTGCAAACATACATAATAGCTATCCTCGTCGATAGCACTATGGCACCAGGATTTAACTGTGGAATGCTCATTTGTAATAGAGCAGTCACCAGTGTTAGTGTAGCACTGTGCCACCAGGAATTAACTGCTTACCATTGACAGGATTTCTCAACACAGGCACTGTCATGTCTTATTTTAGTATTAATAGGTTGGTCATACATACCTGTTTGATTGAAATCCTTTTCCTTCATGGTAAGTATGCCCTAGATGCTTTATTGATGCTAACAGTGCTGCAGAAAGCTGTGGAGTGCTTACATGGAATAGAGCAGTCGCCGGGGTCCTCAGTGATGGAAGCTATTCAACCAAGTCTGAAGGCTGTTACCAGAGAAGAATTGCTTAAGCATGAGGATGATAATGTCAAAGTTCTCTTGGCAGCATGTTTCTGTGAAATTACAAGAATAACTGCACCTGATGCGCCCTACAACGATGACATTTTAAGGGTAACTATCATATCCTTTAAATCACTTTGTCACTGGTTTATATAACTTTATTGAGTTTTACCATGTTTATTTGTCATTTGAGATTGTTTTCCTTGTGCAGGATATATTCTATCTGATCGTGGGTACATTTGGCGGACTAAGTGATGTTAATAGTCAATCCTTTGGCAGGAGAGTTGCTATTCTTGAAACAGTTGCTAGATACCGAGCATGTGTTGTGATGTTAGATCTTGAATGTGATGATCTTATCACAAACATGTTTCAAACATTTTTAGGAGTTGTCAGGTAATTTAACAACTCTACCGTGTCAACTACGTTTGAATAGGAGTGCTTGGAAAGCAGCTATTGATGTGCCTGAACCGTGACTAGGGGCTCTTGGTGGGTTTCAACTCTAGTCTACCCCAACTTGCTTGGGACTGACAGGCTTTGTTGTTGTTGTTGTTGTTGTACCGTGTCAACTACGTCAGTGCCTCTTGTGGCAGAGCATGAATACTCGAATATTGCTTTTGAGTTTAATTTCTCACTATTTGTTTTGTAAAGAAATTCTACAAGAAAGATAGTCCAATGGAATTTACTTGTCCTTCTTTGAACATGATTTATGCTACTTCACTATGCATATAATTTCCTTTTGGTCTTTTCGTCGTATTTATTTCTAAACTTATAAGTGTGTGTTGTTGAGGCCTGAATTTGAAGATCTCAAAATCTGCACAAACCATATACTGCTTAGCAACATAGGCATTAAACCCTTACTACCATTTTATAGTGTGAAACACTATGAAGGAACTGTTTGATAGATAAAATCATAAGGAAAATAATTGTTTCAAAGACAGTTGGAGGAAAGTAAATGGTACGAAGGGCTTGGTTTACAAAGTTTAAGATGTGTATGGAGTGCCACTTCACAACTTGAATTGTATGGGGAACTTGTTTGCAGTTTGAAGTTATAGGGATTTAACTGAATGATATTTAGGGGGAAGTAGATAATTTAATATGAAACTTTTAATGCATGGTGATCTGCTTTGATTTGTACAGCAGTCCTGAAAATTTTAAACCCTATGAAGGGATCATTTTATTTATGGAAAATTGTTGTACATCTGTGGGTGTTTTTTGTCTGGAATAGCTATTTGCGAATGACACACTACCAAGTCATAGTATTGATATGTGGGTTAGCGCTTTAGCAGCTTTGATATCTGTAAGAGTACCTGTATGTGGGTTAACAGCCTTGATTTCCTTAACTGATGCTTTTGAATACTTTTGGCTAAAGCTGTTCTAGTGACTTCACAAAAAAAAAGACAAATCTTGACCAACCTAGGAGGAACTAGGTGACATTGTAAATAGGAAGAAATAAGCACTCAAATTCAAGTCGTCTTGAAGAGGACACGAACCTACTATTGTGAACATAATGCCAGATAACTTTTTTCGTGCAACATTACTGTTAGTCCTGTACTCTGGTAGAAATGTCTGCACTACTTATTAGTTTATATTTTATTTCTCCTTGTGTTTTCTTTTTCAGTTTCTTGTGTAATGCAGTAGCCTACCCCAACTTGCTTGGGATTGACAGGCTTTGTTGTTGTTGTTGTCTTGTGTAATGCAGTGACGGTCATGAAGAAAACATTGTAAAGTCAATGCAGACAATAATGATCCTAATTATAGATGAGAGTGAAGATATACAGGAGAGTCTTCTACGTGTACTGTTGTCAGCATTGGGGCAGAAAAAAACTGTGAGTACCTTTTCTTTTAAGATGATCTGATACATTTTACAGATTCCAAGAAGATCATTGGTACTTTCTTCCTCTGCTGTTTCAATCTATTCATATATTTTCTTTCTAATAAAAAACTATTTCTGCAACTTCTTATAACTAGGGAGCTGCAATGTCTGCGTGTAAACTTGCTTGCAGTGTCATCGAGCATTCTGCTACAAAGCTTGAACCTTACATAAAGAAGTTTCTAACGTCATCATGGGCTGGGAATGGCAGTTCTTCTAATGATCAAATTGATCACCAGGGAATCGTATTTGATTTATATCAGTGTGCTCCGAAGGTTCTTAAGGTGATCGTGCCATATATTACTGGGGAGCTACTGGTATGAAATTGTCTCACATTTTTCTCAAAATGTTAAATGAAAGTTGGGAACAGAAACTCTCTCACATTTTTCTCAAAGAACAGTTCAAAATAAAGTGCTAATATTCTGATTTTAAGCGACTTATTTCTTTTAGATGGTATTTGTTGATGAAAGTTCATATTTAATATTTTATAGGCAGATGAAGTAGATAACCGGTCTAAGTCAGTTGAATTACTTGGGGAGATTTTTTCCTTACCTGGAGCCCCTATCGTGGAATGTTTCAAGACTCTTTTCTCAGAGTTTCTCAAGAGACTGACTGATAGAGTTGTTGAAATCCGTATTTCTGTGGTCGAGTATTTGAAGAGATGTCTAATATCAAATCCTTCCCGAGCTGAAGCTCCTGAAATCATCAGTAAGGAGCTTTCCCCCCGTTGTTGTTGATTTGATTTGACTGATCAATAAATTGTGCCTGTACTGATGGCTGTCTTCCTGGCAGAGGCACTTTGTGACAGATTGTTGGATTATGAAGAAAATGTGCGGAAGGGAGTGGTGGCTGCACTTTGTGATGTAGCTACCCATTCTCCTGATGCTATTCCAGTTGATACAATTAAAGTAGTAGCAGAGCGTGTCCGTGATAAATCGGTCGGTTCTTCTTTGCTATTCTCCATACGCTTCTGTTTTCCTTGTTTATTTTCATCTGTATGATTACTTCAAAGTATGTGTATTCTTGTTTAAAAAAAATTGCAGTTGGCTGTGAAGTGCTATACCATGGAGAGGTTGGCAGATATTTACAAGCTATACTGCCAGAGGGGTTCTGATAGCTCAACAAATTCTGATGATTTTGAGTGGATACCTGGAAAAATATTAAGATGTCTTTATGACAAAGATTTTAGGTAAGACATGACTATTGTTTGGCCATATTTTCTCTTGTCATTTGGCCCCATCAAATTGTGGCATGCCACAGTTTCTGATCACCTAGTCCATCTGTGATAGACACATTTTCTAGCTAAACTCAGTCTGATTGTGGTGCCTGATTTTGTCACCTCAAAAATTGTCTTGCCGCACTTTGCTATAACTTATTGCAGTGCGCTAGGTATTCAAACAAGCTAATTTATTCCATTTGTATGCCTTGCTGTACTTGTTCCATTATTCAAATCGTGGTTTTAAAATTATCTATTTATCATTTACATGTGTGTGGCTTCCATGCTTGCCATGCCTAGGGTGACTATGCTGCATGATTTATTTTATTTTATTTTTTAAATTGAGCTCTGCACCCTCAAAGATACATCTGTTTCTATGATTCCATATCCACCATTCCACCAAAGATCAACGAATTAAATCCCCTGCGATATTGTTCAGAGACCCTGGTTGCCCTTTCTTACCAGTTAGACACGCACTTCATGTAACTTTTTTGTAAGTTTACTGCTGGTATGTAGCGTTTTGAACATTTCTGTTGTGCATATATTCATATTTATTCCATTGTGGACATCTGATTTGTACATTATTACGTGTAAATTTGTTTAATGTTATAGCTTTTTTTGTTGAGGTGAAATGATTTTTTATCGCCTTCTTTTTGAAATGCGGTAAGGGGGAGCCCTACTGTTATTGTGTTATTTGTGGAATGGAGTGTGAGCCTATGAGATCGCCCATTTGGTTGCTTTATTTGGTGCAGGCCAGAGTCAATCGACTCTATTTTGTGTGGTTCATTGTTCCCACCAGAGTTTCCAATGAAGGGAAGAGTGAAACATTGGGTTACAGCTGCGACATACTTTGATAAAGTTGAGATGAAAGCTCTTGAACAAATTCTCCTGCAAAAGCAAAGGTCTGATCTTCTGTCTATAGATTGTGTACATTGATGTTGAGCTGTTTCTGAAAATGGTTTTGATATGTATATGTTCCCCTTTTAATATCAGATTGCAACAAGAAATGCTGAAATACATATCGCTTCGGCAACTAAGCCAGGTTAGTTTGAATCTTGAATGTATTGCAAAGTCACTGTGTGATTGATTTGGCTACCTTGTTAATTCCTTTTTTAATGCAGGAAGATGCCCCTGATCTGCAAAAAAGAATCTCTGGATGTTTCCGGAGCATCTCTCGCTTATTCAGTGACTCCGCAAAGTGTGAGGAGAACTTGAACACGCTTCATCAGCTAAAAGATGCCGATATCTGGAATATATTCACTAGCCTGCTTAATTGTTCAACTACATTCGAGAAAGCTTGGTCTCTTCGGGTACCTTCTATTTCATGCATCTTATTTTGATGTTTCTAAATCGAGTTGTAAAATAGAAAGGAAAAAAACTGAGAAAAAAGATGCCTCTTGCCTGTTCCTGATTCAAGCTTTTGCTGCTTTTCATTGCATTTGTTTCATCAATTGCTACATAGGAGCGAGATGTTTGCAAGCTAAACGTAGAAAATACTCCCTGTCCCAAATTATAGGTAGTTTTGTCTTTTTCTAGGTACATAGCTTTTGCTATGCACCTAGATATACAATATGTCTAGATATATAATAAAAGTTGTGTATCTAGAAAAACCAAAACGACCTATAAATTGGAACAGGGGGAGTAGTAGTTACCTCTGTATATTCTGCCAGTGGTCAAAGACATTTTCAATAATTTTACCTGTTTGACTTGTTCTCTGAATATGTCATACTAAGACAATTTGAATTGATATGTAATCTGCAGGCAGAGTTGCTTAAGATACATGGTGAAAAACATGTGCTTTATAATTTTGTTGGCACATTAACAATGAGATGTTCCTATTTGCTTGTAAACAAGGAGTATGCAAAAGAGATCCTTTCAGAAGCTTCTGAAAAGAAGACTTCTGGGAATACAAAACTCATCTCATCATGCATGAATCTTCTAACGGTAAGATGTGTTTTCTTTCTGTGCATCATATTGGCCACACTGTTTTGTAATGAATTATTCGTTTGTTCATATTTTTGGTATCAAGAAAGTTGAATAACTTCTGGAGTTTCTTGAATGTTTGAAATCTTGAGGTCAATTCGTTTGTTTAGTCTGATGCTTTAGAGACAATGGGTGTGTTTGGTTCATGTTTAAGAGCTAGCCTGGCTAGCCAACTAAGCCTGGGCAACTAGAGCCTGGCTTGGATAGTACAAGACACACTTGTTTGGTTGCAATGGTTGGCTTAGCCTGGCTTTCCTAGGATGTGTTTGGTTGGATGCTTTGTCTAGGTAGAATCACCACATCCATGAACAGGTAAGTTCACCCCTATTGAAACATTTCATCAAACTCCTGCTCTGCGCCTGCTCTTCCTCCCTCCTCTGCCTGCTCTTGCTCGTCGGCGTGCACAGCCGGTGAGATCCGGAAGGATGTGCCCGAGGTAGAAGAGGCCGGTCGCACGCCAGCTGCTCCGGCGACAACACCGGTCCCATTCCCAACTCAATCTCGCCATGGAAGCAGAACAACTCGGCTGCGGCCATCGAGGCCTCGTCGGGCCCGCTCGCCACCGCGGTCATCGATTCTCCACCGGTGCTACGGACGAGCAGCAGCGAGCACCTAGGGAGCACAGTGGCGAGCAGGGGCGAGCACGTGGGGAGCACAGCGGCGAGCACCGGCGAGCACCTCGTCCGACGCCATGGCACACGCCATTGATGCGCGAGAACGGCGAGCACCTGTTCCGCATCCCCATTCCGCACCTCCGCATCTCCACTTCACACCTTCGCACCTCCACTCCACACCTCCGCACCTGGTCCCAAATCAGCAAATCCCCAGCGCAAGCGGCGCCGTCGGCAACGGTTCGACAACGACCGGGGAAGCCGCGATGCCAACTCATTCCGTCGAGTGCCCTAGCTTCCTGAGCGTCGCCGCCGCGTGAGACCACTGCTGCGCAGCGAGCCGCGCTTCCCCAGCCACACAAGAGGAACCGCCGCGTGATGCAGGCCATCCCCGGAACCGCCGTGATGGAGGACGAGCAGGGGACCACTGGTGGAGAGGACGAGCAGGGGACCTCCGACGGGTGGTGGCTAGGTGCTCGCCTGCCTTCTCGACTCAACTGGGAGGTGACCGGATGGGAGACGAGGCCCTGGCCAAGCCTGGCTCCCAAAAAACGCCCGCTCCCTGCGTTTTCCTGGAGCCAGGAGGTGGGTCGGTGGCTCTCTGAAGCCTGGCTTCGGACTCAAAACAGGCAACCAAATAGCTCAAAGGTGGCTCTGTGGAGCCTGGTTGGGGGTTAGCCACCCAACCAAACACACCCAATGTAGCTAGACCTGGAAGTGGATTTGGATCATCCATAGTCTAAACGGACTTAACCTGTTCTAGATTGAACTGGATGGACGACGTCTGGATGTGGATATCCGCTGTCGCAGGATCCAAACCCATTGGATTGGATTGGATACATAGACCCGCATATCCAAAAATCCATTGGGCATCTCCCCCCGCTCCCCTCCCCTCCCGCTGCCTCTCCCTGGCGGCGTGCCTTCACCCGCCGGCTCGTCGCGACCGCCTACGCTGGCCTGAATTCATCCCACCCCCTCCTTGCGATGTGGGTCGTCTCCTCCGCTCTTCTGTTTAGCCTCCTTGCCCGCGATGGCTTTGGGCGCAGACGCCGCAGCGGCGGGGGTGGTGGCGTCGTTTCCTCTGCCCTCCTGTTCAGCCTCCTCGCCCTTGGTGTGCACGCGCCGGCCCCCGGGGGCACGTCTCGAGATTACTCCGGCGATGGATGTGTACGATGACTGCGTGGAGATGGAGGGCTCTGACTCTGAGATCCTCAACCCCGCCACGCGCACGGCTGCACAAAACGTCGCGCAGGCCCCCCCCCCCCCCCGCAGAAGACCACGACGACGACGAGGTGGTCCTCGTCCTTGGCTCCGGCGTGCCCTCTGCAGCAATGGACAGCGTGACGTACCCTTGTCCTGATGTGCCCATGGTGCCTCTCAGCTCCACCGTACCCCCGGGCCCCGACGTATCCCGATGGTATACAGAAGAGGGTGCGGCGTCTCCTTATGTTGAGATTATTTGGATGAATGGATTGGACTGGTGTTGGACTGGATTGGGTTGGATGTTTCAAAAATATATTTGGTTTGGATTTGACTGGTGCTTTCCTCAACGTGGATCTCTTTTGGATTGGTTTTGATGGACGTGGATCTTAATCCACTTCCAGGTCTAAATGTAGCTAAAAGGTAGGCAAATGAGTTATGACAGAATAGTTATATAAAAGATAGGGTACAGTGAGATAAGTCACAAAAATTTAGAAATTAGAATTAACTACACTTGTAGCTTTCCAGGGTAAGATAGCCTGTGGTGCGGCATGGTTATCGGTAACAAAGGGTTTTCTTTTTTATTTGGTGGTGGCTGATGACAAAGGCCTAGGGCGTTTAATCATTTATATTTTCGAATACGCAGGAGGGCTGCATATAATTGCAGTAACATAATTTGTAACATCTGCACATATGAACTCATGAGCCAAAACTCTTGTTATGGTGCTACCGTGCAATCTTAATGATGTATGTGCCATTCCCAGCCCAGGTGAATGGTCTTTTATCTTGGGTTTAAGATGTGGCTTTCTTTCCTTCTATTTGGTTTACTGAGGACTGGCTTTAATTGAAATGTCTCATGACACATCTGTGTACAACCTCTAACAATATACATGGATGAATGATTTGGTAATGGAGTTGCTGATGTAGGTTAAATACTGTTGCAAGATGTTATGGTGCATGGGTCTCAGGCCTGTACCAAGTTGGTTAGCTTGCCTGTTAAGTTAATTAGGATGAGCTAAAGGAAGTTTGAGCTTGTCAGGGATTGCCACTGGTAGTGTGGTCGTGGTGGTAGGGTGTGCAGTTGTGATGCCACAAACCAGGGTTCAAACCCTGGGTCTAAAAAAAAAAAGGCCTTGCTGGGTTCTGCCACTTTTAGTGTGTTACCTGGTGGCCTGGCCTTCGGTCCCTTTTCTCGACCTATGTTGAGATCCTGTTCTTAATGCAATGCCTCGGTGGGCCCCCAGGGGTTCATTTTTTTTTCTAAACATGGATCATTGGGGTTAGGCTATATTGTATCCAATCTATGAGCCACTTAGGGTTACATTAGATTAGATCCAATATCTGAGGATTTCAAGTAACATCTCTATACATTGATAGGAGCTTCAATAAAGTCAAAAGAATGATTGGAATGAGAAGTTCTTGCTGCTCCTAGGCTCTTGCACCCGGTGCCGACAGTTACTTCTCTCACTTCACCCAATTCCCAGGAACATAACACAATTCTCATAGCATCCCCTAACATCACTGACTATATTACTCGTGTTTATATAAAAAGACCTTTGCAAGTACAATGATGTTTTCTTAGTGGAAGTACTTGTATCTCCAATGTACTGTGATGTCCCTTCGTTCAAATATTGTTTTAATGCTTCTAACCTCTTAATCCGTTCTTTGTGCAGGCAATATCTAGTTTCTTTCCGTCTCTTTTGTCTGGACTTGAAGAAGACATTGTTGAACTCCTGAAAGAGGATAATGAAGTGCTTAAAGAGGGTATTGCACATGTGTTATCGAAGGCTGGTGGCAATATTCGTGAACAGCTAGCCTCAACAAGGTGCAGCTTCTTAAGAGCATCTTGTTTTTGGGATCCTATGATCTGTCTTGATACTAACTACCAAGGTTACGTAACTAAATTGATGTGGCTTCTATTTCAGTTCCCTTGATCTTCTATTAGAGCGTTTATGCTTAGAGGGTACACGGAGGCAGGCTAAATACTCTGTTCATGCACTTGCTGCCATTACAAAAGATGATGGTCTTATGTCACTATCTGTTCTTTACAAGGTATCAATTGCAAACTTAATTCCTTCTGTTACTATTTTCCCATGCTATAGCATATACTATTGACAGCTCAAGTACATTATTTAATTATTTGTTTCATTTGCAACCTTGTAGAGGCTTGTGGATTTGTTGGAAGAGAAGAAAGTGAATATACCATCTATCTTGCAATCTTTGGGCTGTATAGCCCAGATAGCGATGCCAATTTTTGAAACACGGAAAGAAGAGATAATAAGTTTCATAACTAAAAAAATTCTTGAGTGCAATGATGTAAGACTTGCTCTCTTTAAATTCCCAATTCTATTTTATACCATTGCCATCACATTTCCATGTGCCCACAGGATATGGTTCAAAATTCTTCTAATAAATCTGAATGGGGTGATAGTACACAGAATTGTTTGCTGAAGGTCAGTGAAATTATGGTATTCTACTTACAATCCAACCATCAATGGCCCTTGACTGTTGGTTATGTCTCTTGTGTTATATTATTTTGCAGATTTATGGCATTAAAACTTTGGTGAAGAGCTATCTACCTTGCAAAGATGCTCATGCACAGCCAGGAATAGAGAAGTTAATTGATATTCTGAAGAATATTCTTACCTATGGTGATATATCTCCAAATATGGTCTCAAGGTACCAGTAGATACATACCCTTCAATTGTGATGTAGACATTCTACACTATTACTATATAATATTAAATATTTTATATCACTGCAGTGCTGTTGATAAGGCCCATTTGAGGCTTGCAGCAGCAAAAGCTGTTCTCCGCTTATCAAAACAATGGGACCATAAAGTGCCTGTTGATGTATTTTATTTGACTTTGAGGATTTCACAGGTATTTCCTTGGGACGATGCTGCTTGGCATGCTTCCTCTTTGTTATCTTTTGTATTTTTTTTCTTTTGTATTATGTCACCATCTTTGTACATTCATATTTCTATTCTTTTCCAGGATGATTTTCCTCAGGTGAGGAAATTATTTCTTTGTAAAGTACTTCAATATATCAAGGAAAGGGCCTTGGATGCAAAATATGCTTGTGCCTTCATGTTTGGTGTTAATGATTATCATGCCCCGCAGTATGAAGAGGTTCATATTGTTAACAAGCCTACAAACTGATTCTATTTGAAAGATAATCAATTGAGTCTCATTTTTACTTTCTCTTGTTTCCATGCATTTCAGTTCAAGCACAATCTGACTGAAGTGGTTCAGATATGCCAACAAGTTAAGATGCGCCAACTTTCAGTCCAAGCAGATATGAATTTGCTGACAGCTTACCCAGAATACATAATTTCCTTTTTGGTTCATGCCCTCGCTCATGATCCTTCATCCCCAGACATCGAAGAACATGAAAATGTCAAAGCATTTGGTCCACTTTACTGGTATCTAATATAGCTCTTTCTGTGCTGCTCTCTTGTTATCATGAATTTACTTGTCTTGTTCAAAAATAATATTTCATAATCTGCACCCTTGCATTGAAATATGTTAGGACATCACGGATTCGGTGCAATTTACTGGTATCTGATAATAACTTCATGTTCTAGTTTGTTATCGGCATAATTATTCTATTCAATTTTACTTGATATCATGCTTGAACATTGCTTGCCTTTATAATGTTGATGGGTTGCATTTTGACAATAGGGTAAATTGTTGGCCCTAAAATGGGTTCCAATATTGTGAAGGATTTGCTTGGCATGGGCCAACCAAATCCCACAGTTGCTAAAAGGTTGCATTTCATGTGGGTTATTCCCAATGATGCACCATTAGCTGTTAATGTAATGTAAGGTCCATTCTAGTTTATTTTGTAAAGTGTGGAATCATTGGGCTAAGGAATCAAAATGTGTTTACCTTGACCCTTCTAGCTGAAATAGCCTGTGGTTCTACATGCATATATTTATGAAAAAACTTTTTCCAGGCGACTATATCTGATTCTTTCAATCCTCCTGGGGGAAGAAGGTTTGCAACATAGTGTTCCAGGCATGAAAAAGGACAGCTTCACTACAATAATATCTATATTCAAAAGTATCAAATCTTCACAGGATGTGGTTGATGGAAATAAGACCAAGGTAAAAATTTGTTTTGACTGTGCATTCTCTTCATTTGGGTTGCTGTACATGATCGTTGCTACTAAGTGCGACTTAATGTTCTTATATGCTGTTTGCAGACTCTGTGTGCTATATGTGATCTTGGTACTCTTATTGCAAAGAGGTTATGCCAAGACAAAACGAGTTTATCAGAAGCTCAAACAGTTCCATTGCCTGCTCAACTTTACGCGCCGCTTCAGGATAACCAAAATGAAAATTCTGTGGTGTGTGCTCCAACAAATCATGAAATAACTGCTTGATAGTTCATAAGGCTTCTGGTATTGATAGTTATGTAATATTGTGCAGGAGAATTATGAGCAGATTTGGCTGGGATGTGAGAAAATACTGGCTCATTTTGAGGCTGTAATGACTGCAAACATGGATAAGGTATTTAATGCATAATAGGTTGTTGATATTGTACCTCAGCTTTCTTTATCTGTTGTCTCAACTGCACTATTTTGTTTTTTTAATGTATTTCCAGGTTGAATCTCCCAAACATAAGATGCTTATTGACGTGACTGATGAATTTGGAAATGAAGTTCCTCTTGGGAAAATTGTCAAACTTCTTAAATCGCGAGGAGAAAAGAAGGCGGGGAAAAAGCAGAAGGCACCATCTAGTAGTTCAGTAAATGCAGGGAACGATGATGATGTCCTGGGTTTAGTAAGAGAAATTAACTTGAACAACCAAGAAGATTTGGAGAAATCGCCAAAGGGCAAGCCTAAGAAGCACCAGACAGATACAAAAGATAGTAACAAGAAACCGCTTGATTTTTCTTCACCTAAACGCAAAAGATCAATTTCTAAGAGTAGACCACATTCAGCAAAAGGTAGTAAAAACAGTGATGAGCGTCTACTACATACTCCTAACACAGAGAGAACCACTATCTCCTTGGAAACTAAATTGAAGGAGAAAAACAGAGATGATTCAACTGATACGGAACTGTTAGTATCTCCTAGCACTAAAACCCCTGTATCAAAAGGAAATAGGGGTGCGAAGAAATCCCATATCGATACTTTGAACAGTATCCCAAAGGTGATTTCTTACGTCTCTATGGTATCTATGTATCAACAAAACTTTTGAGGTTTAGTTTATGATTTTTTTCAATTCTTATTCAACCTTTTCAGAAGTCTGCTGATTCAGACAGTACTAAGAGAACTGTTGAACCGAGAAGTCTAAATGGGTCACTCAAAAGGCAAAAGTCAAAACCAATTTCTGGTTTAGTAAAGGTAATGATTAATTGATTATAATTCTATTCTATTCTATAAGCCCATTGTGTTAGCCACAACTTTTGTGCAAATCATGCCAATCATTGGAAGGAAGCATATATATTCTTGGCTATATTCAGATTTGTGCAAACAATTTTCCTTCTATTGTCTTGTGGCTGCTAAGAATGTGTTTATGCCTGCAGTGCGCAACACAGGACTCAAGCGGTAAAGACTTGATAGGACACCGAATAAAAGTTTGGTGGCCTTTGGATAAGAGGTATCTTGTCTTGTAAATGTTATTGTTATCTGTACTATGTTATTGCAATTAGTTTATTACTGAAGGTGGGGTTGATTTTAAGTTTTTTTTTTGTTATTAGATTTTATGAAGGTGCCGTGCAATCATACGATTCATCCAAGAAAAAACATACGGTAAGCTCCCCTAAATGACGCATTAATAGTTTATTCTCTGTAATTTGTTTCATCCATCTTTACTGCTGTAAGTACGACCGTAAAGAACAGTTTACTTGTGTTTGGACACTTTCTATGTTGGTGAATGCAACTGAGTATTTGTAAATGTAATGACTTTTTCTGGTCTGCCTTGGATTGTTATTAAATGTGTAGGGTAGGTACTGCTGTTGTTGCTTAAAAACTTGACTTTTTCTGGTCTGCCTTGTATTGTTATTAAATGAGTAAGGTAGGTACTACTGTTGTTGCTTAAAAACTTTAGTGTCACAGAATATTAGTTTATACTTGTGTTTTAAATCATGATTATTGTAATGACTTGTGGCATCTGAAGCTGTTGCAAACATCTGGTTCCTTTAGTGTTTGCTATGTAGTGTCTTTGTTGTTTATTGCCTATGTAACACTTTTGTACGTTTCAATCTATCTCAGCTAAAATGTTATTTCCACAGAAATTTTAAAATTGAACTTTTTAGATAAATATTTGATATTTTGAAGCTTACAAATAAATACTTCGATTAAGTATATTTAAGAAAATATTTCCATTAAGTAACACAGTGTGTATTTGATCATTTTAAATTTTAAATCTGAAAATGGTATACAAAACACCGTATCTGTAGCCTCTTCCACTTCTCTTTGCTTAATGAAATGACACGCATGGGTATGCTGTATTGTTTGAGGAAAAAACACAATATATGTCATTTCTTTGTGTAAAGAAGTGTTTACTCAGGTACCATTACCGGCCCTCACATGATGATTTTGCACAGGATTTTGCAAGTACAAAATGACAATTAGCTGCTGCTATTTAAGCCACTTGCAAATCGCCAATACCACTATAGCAGCTGTGCTTTAGCAGTGTGTATTTATGCTTTAGGTCACCTTTCCAAAAGGTGAAAAATACTGAACCACTGGTATAACTTTAGTATGTTTATACCACTGGACTGTGAGTGCTTGGTGCTCACAGTAGCAACTTTCAGTTACACATAGTATCAACTCAATGCCATTTCAACATGTGGAAGTTGTAGAGATGATAATTTCAGTCCAAACTGTTAGAAATTTGTAGACACAGTGGATGTACTTATACGATTTTACTTCCCTTCATAGGTGCTATACGATGACGGAGATGTTGAAGTGCTTAGCTTGGCTAAAGAGAAGTGGATACTGATTGAAAGTAATGACTCATCAGTGAAGGTGGAGTATTATTAATGCTTTCCTTGTCTTTTTCAATGTAAAAGAGACTGTTGACTCATTTTTGTTTACTCAATATTGCAGAAGCAAAAGAAGGATCATCTTGGGACAAACCAAGGAAGGTAAGCTGTGCCACTGTTGGAAGCTAAGAAACAAGCCCATACACAGCATTGGATTGGATTAACATAAATAACTAAACATAAATTTAGTATTGAAGTCCTCTGTATATGTATAGTAACATGTGGTGTCATTTATAAAGTATTGACACCTAGTCACCTTGCAGAGCACTGGAGAGAACTAGCAGCAGCAAGTCTCCGCCTAGCCAACTGAAGTCAAAAAAGAGGTGAGCCAGTATGGATTTGAAATGTGGTAATGATTCAGTTTCGTAACCATGGTGCAATTCATCTGTTTACTCCATCTTTATAGGTCCTTACCTCCAAAGAAGAAAGGGCAACCAAAGAACAAACGAAGAAAGACTGCAGGAAGAAACAATTCTGTCGAAGAGGGTAGTGGAGCTGGTGGTAATGATTCAGATTCATCCAGTTCACTTGTTCATTCAGATGTTGACAAAGATGTAAACTCTGGTACGATTGCTTAATGAGTTATCAGTGATTGTATGAGCCTGTTGTTTCCATGATATGCATGACTTCGTCATAGCTGAGCCTAATGTGTTCTTTTATACCACAGATAGCCACATGGAGGAAGTAGTAGTTAGCTCAGCTGAGAAAGAGAAGGCCAGGAAAGATTCTAAAGATGTGAAAATAAAAGAGAAGTCAGGGAAGGACACCAAAGGCATGGAAATGAAAGAGAAGGCAAGGAAGGACTCCAAAGGCGTGGAAACAAAAGAGAAATCAGAGAAGGGCTCCAAAGACATGGAAACGAAAGAGAAGGCAGGGAAGGACTCCAAAGACGTGGAAACGAAAGAGAAGGCAGGGAAGGATTCCAAAGACGTGGAAATGAAAGAGAAGGTAGGGAAGGTGTCCAAAGATGGAAAAATGAAAGAGAAGGCAGGGAAAGAATCGAAAGATACAGAAGTGAAAGAGAAGCCAGTGAAGGACTCAAAAGATGTAAAAATGAAAGAGAAGGCAGGGAAAGAGTCCAAATACGTGGAAGTGAAAGAGAAGGCAGGGAAGGACTCAAAAGATGTCGAAACGAAAGGGAAGGCAGGAAAGGAGTCCAAAGATGTGGAAATGAAAGATGTGGAAAAGCTTGATGACCATACTTTGAGCAACAAGGTGGAATCAGACAATGAAACTCTTGTGAGTGCATTCTGTGTTCCGAACCTAACCTATGTTTTGATACTGAACCCAATCTTCTCGTCTTTTGATTTAATATTCTCACTAATTTGTTTCGTGTTGAATGTGCAGATCGTGTGGAAAAAACGTACAGCAAAAGCAACATAGTCTTGCTTTCTCAGCTGACCATTCATAGTAGGATGCAGATTTCACAGGCAGGCAGTCGTTCGGGAATGTGGATATCTCATTGATTGACCCCTTGCAATTGACAGTTGTAATGTAGGAAATGTTTGTTTCGATAGCAACATGTTAGTATAGAACAGTGGAATAGGATTTGTTTGTAATGTTATTAGAAGCGGGCACCTGTTGCCCATTAAGCTATGGCATGGCATCCCCGGGTTGTCTTGTATATCTTAGAGAGGGTCAGTGGTTATGTAACATATCTATTAGCTCTTTTGCAGGACATAGTGCTTTGTCGTTAAACTCTTGTAGAAATGTTGTAGGCAATAAACCAGTGACACTTGTAAAACTAGCTGTGGGCATCCAATTTTTGGCCCCCGTTTGATTGCCCTAGTACTTTGGATCTAGATCTGACGCTGGAGATTGTTTAGCAGAACAATCCACGAAACATGATGGTAAAGGTGTGTTGCAGGAGTTGCAGCTTGCCGGCAATGCAAGTGATGTGTCGCTTGGCTTTAGAGCATAAAATCAACACGCTAAAAAGAATGTTCCGGAGACTTGCATTGTTTGGTCCGAAAATCGGTTTAGTAATGATAATAATAATGTATGCTTAAGCTTTCGTTGAGGCAGTGCTATTCTGAATTCAAGAAGATAGCATAACATCTCATTTTTAGATCTGACATGCACGTATAGATGCAACTTCCTTTTGTTCCCAAACCGAGGTTTGCAGTGTTTCCAGTCTGCGGTCATAGCTGTGCAGCAACAAGAAAACTTGCGTAACATGTTGGGCACAACTGTTCAGTCAGTAGTGCTAAACACAAGCCCGCATGTGAACTAGGTTGATGTGTGATGTTCATCATATCATACATACATTGCCGCAAAACCTTCAAGTGAGCAAGAACCACAAAACTTTCCAGCTAAAGCTGTTTAGGACAATGCATGCCTGATAGTCAGATTGATCCTTGGTGAGCTCACTTTGGCAGTACATGCCTGAAAGTCAGATTGATCCTTGGTGAGCTCACTTTGGCTCTCTTCGGAACTGAGTGCTGCCAGTCCCGTTGGGTGTAGCCTCTCATCACAAGCAGCGAGCCATGCTTCAGAAGAAAAGAATGCTGCTTTTGAGATGCAGTGACCTTGAGCCGCTTTCGACCAGCTTCACCAGATCCAGAAGTGGCTGGTATATGTTTATAGCGAATCAATACCGGCTTAATGATGTGCTACGATAAGAAAATATGACCGTACCTTGCGATTTAGTAGGCTTCTTCCTAAGTAAGAAGTCACGCTCACACCCAAAGGTAACAGATGCTATCTCTGGAGTCGGTCCATAGAGGGGCTCATCATCAGCATGCCATGAGACGTAGTTTGAACCTGTCTTGTATCTGTTCAGGAGCAAGCTGTTAAAATAGCTCCCTGGAAGGGCTTCAAGAACCTAATGAACATTAATGAATCAGTAAATCACAAGAAATAATGAATTCTGATACGTTGCAATGGCGCGCCTACTGTAGTAGAGTAGTTGTCAAACACAAACTAGAGGATCCGGTTACAATAACAATATGAAGAGTATCTATGGAACACTCCTTACCACTTTCAAGATGTCCTTGAGCACGGGGAATTCATCCCAAGAATGTGCACGAGGCTGATGACCACTATATTTCAAAACTGTTAACCCTTCATCTGCAACATAGCACACATCTCTAGGCTGCAGAAAAAGCAAGAGGAAGAGATACCTGGATTAGTGGCTTCCTACCAAAGTTTGCTTCCCCAACTAATGGGAAATACATTCTCTCTTCAGCAACCGAAGAATCACACATCTCTTTTGCCACTCTACTAATGTCCATCTCTTCTGCTAATGAAGTTCTGCTGAAGACCCACCGTTTGTCTATTACTTTCTGTAACAGATACTAGCTCCATCCCAAATTATAAGACGTTTTAGCTTTTCTAGATACATTACTTTTGCTATGTATCTAGACATAGTTGTATATCTAGATACATAGCAAAAGTAATGTATCTAGAAAAAACAAAACGTCTTATAAGTTGGCAAGGGGTCCTACCAGTAAGCTGTATTGATGGAGACTTCTGTTGCAGTGACCCTACATATGAGTTGCACCCTTGGCCTCTCAACCATAGCTCACACTATTCTAGTACTGCTCGACACTAGAGTTTATAAGTTGAGTCCCTGCTCACGACTGATGTAAACTTCAGTTTGGTGAACAATGCTTGGTTTCAATCAATTTACATGAATGGCAAATGCTTCACATAACTTAAGCTTAAGCTTCATTTGGAGCAAAAGTTACAAAACCCCAAACCAGCAAGGTGCATGTACTGACATATAAAACCAAATGGTACGGCCTCGAGCCCCTTGTATGATCAGATTTTTATAGCTAATAAATTGCTAATCTGCTGGAACTTGATTGTTTCACCAAACCACATTGGCTACCCAGAGGCAGAACCAATAATAAGTCAATAATGCCTTAAGGCAAAAATTTGGTCAGGGACCAAGCTCACCGTCCCAATATATTGTATCCCCGTTCCAATGGTTCACCACGACGGAGCAAGAGCAGATATCTTGCAAGATTAGTATTTGATTTCGCCCAAATGGCAGGCCTACCGGTCGGCCCAATGCTTAAACAACCTCCGAAAGCGGCGCAAGAAATGGCTATTGGAGGCGGTACGGACCTGTTTGGCAGAGCGGCCGAAGACGCGGATTTCGGGGGACGTCCAGGGGATGGACTTGTCAAGGTAGTCGAACCACTCCCACGCCTTCTCCCGGGCCACGAACCGGGGGATGTAGATCACCTCGCTGCCGCCGCCAAGGTCCGTCACATCCTGCCGCGGCGGCTCCGGCGTCTTCGCCTCTCCCACTCGCTCCCCCTCCCCCGCTGCCTTGCCGGAGACGCCTTGGTTCTGGGCGGAGTTCGCGTCTGTGCTTGGGGTCGGGCCGACGAGGCGGAGGCGCGAAGCCATTGGCGGTGCGGCGGGAAGGGGAGGTGCGGCCGTGCGGGCTTGCGGCGCGGCGGGTGGACGGGATGGTCACTCAAGAGCCCTGTGACGTGAACTACGAAGGCGGAAAAATGGTTCTACGTAAACGAAAAGTTAAGACGTTTCGGTATCACCATTTTACGTAAGTGTTGTACCAATAAATGTAAACACCATGATACAATTATCGTTTTTCGTGGAGTCAAACAATTTAAAATTTAATTAAAATTATATAAAAGACTAATATTTACAATACAAAAAAATATTTATAAAATATAATTTTACAATAAATTTAGTTAGAGACATATTTATTAATAGTTCATTATATTAATCAAAGTTAAACTAGTTGGACTTTGTATAAATTTTATAGTTGCGATTATATGCTTGACACCCATCTCAGCATTTTTTTTGCTACCGATCGAGTAATTTCAACTTGTCAAGTTGATAAAGCTCGTTACTCGTATGTTTCATTAAAAATCATTTTATCCATGAAAATGAGCGAGATCAAAACTAGTACTAGAACTTCAATAATAAAAATAACCAAGAAAAAGTATTTTTTTTATAAGTTTATCAACTTTTCTTTCAAGGAATGTTTATTTGTTAGTTTTTACCTAGTTTATAGGTGTGTTTCGTATACAAAGGTTAATTGTTAGCTAGATAAAATTAGCCAAAATTAGCCTTAGCCTGTCCAAACAAGAGGCTAATAAACGAATTAATTTTCTTGTTAAGTGCTCAACTAGCTAGCTAAAATTAGCCAAAATTAGCCTTAGCCTATCCAAACAAGAGGCTAATAAATGAGTTAATTTTCTTCTTAAGTGTTCAACTATAGTTGTTAGCCAATTAGTCAATCAACCTTAGTTATTTTATAATATTATTTATTCCAACTAGTAACTAGTTCTAGCTAATCCAAACAAACTTTATTTACTTCAACTGTGAAAGTGATTATTAATTGGATGAAACAAAGTGAAAATACTACAAATAAGAAGGGACCAAATTCATTCGTATGGTCTTCAAAGAGCCGATTCCTCAATTTGTGTTGTAAGGAATAAATTGTTCAGGTACGTACCTCAGCGGTAAGTAAGCCTACCCTTTTTTTTTTTGGCAACAAAGGTTAACGTTAACAAAGATTATCAAATAAAATACCCATGTTGATAGTTGTTAGGATCAACATCCCCATCCCCTTTCCCTTTTCTCTTAAAATCTTGTATAGGAGATTGGAAAAAAGTAAGTTGTAGAGTATAAAGGATATGTGTTCTAGTAGATTGAGAAAAAAAATCATCCCTAGGTGGCGGGACCCCACATGTCAGTGGTTAAGAAATCACTTTTCTCCCCATTTCCTCTCCTCTCGCCGACCGAGCACACGGTGGCACAACGCAGCATGGCTCAGCCCCTTTGCATGAGGTGGCGTGGTGTGGCTTAGCACAACAGCTGCGATTTTTTTATTTTTAACACTTTTTTAAACTATTTTTAAATTTAACACTATTTTTTATTTTTAAATCCAACACTTTTGGCCGCACCTATTGCCACGGCGCGGCCAAACAACGCTGCCGCGTCATTCATGGCGGTGCGGCAAAGGCGATGACATGGCAGGGGCAAAGGCCCTGACCAGCTGACGTGGCAGGCGTTGCCGCGCCGCCCATCTTGGCGCGGCAGTGTCGCGCCGTCGCTCACGGCGCGGCAGGGCCGACTTAATATCGCGCCACGAGCCTCCCTTCCTCTCTCTGCCTTATGACGAACAGAGGTGAGGGCGCCCGCGTCGCACCTCTCCCGCCTCACAAAAGCCTGCCGTCGCCCGGCCCTCCCTGCTCGTCTCCCTCCCTCCCTTCCCCAAGCTTCTCTTTGGCCTCGATCACGATAATGATGCTCTTATTTGTCGTTTGAACGGTGGATTCAAAGATTATGAATGGTAGCTAGGGTTTGGAGGATAAGTATATTTGGGCTAGGGTTTGGAGGAAAATATTAGTTCGATTTTGTCATTGTTAAGGTTAATTAGTTAGTTAGAAGCATGTTACCATGTTTAGTGTGAGGTATTATTTTAGTTGTAATGCAAATGATTCTCCTTTACATTAATTTGCGATGTTTTGATTGATGTTAAATTACAACCATTTTATTAGATGCAAGACATGTATTGGAAGCAGTTGTGGCAAAAATGGGGTAGTCCTAGAGAATTGTACCCCGATGCGTCTAGCAAAGATGCCACCGTCCCTCCTTACCTCCCTGTCCCTAACTATGACTGTGGTCGTCCGATCGATATGTTTCAATCGAGACATCCGAACATAGCGGCTCATTGCTTCTACACATGCAGTCGTTTTAATGTAAGTAATTCTTTCTGTATGTTTTTTCTTCATTTGTGTTACTAGGTTACTAATATTTTGTTGGAATCTTGTTGTGTAGGCCCATGAGAGGTGTGTTTTCTTTCAGTGGATCGATGGTGCAAACAAGTTTGACCCAAGGTACCTCCTTTTCGACGATTGTTGGAGAGGGAGACATCCACTTGAGCACTTCGAGCGGTGGGTTCCACCCCCCTAACCCTCTGCCAATGATGGCTAAGGAGAAGCACTTAGCCGTAGTTAGACGACTCAAGAAACCTCCTCTATGCTATTGCGGAGATTGAGCTGTGATAAACCCTGAGAATATGTTGGAGTTTGTGTGTTCAAACAAGCATGAAGTAAGTGGACAATGTATCTGTTGAAATGTTGAGCTATAGGTGTTCATGTACTAATTTCACCTCTTTTAGGTGTTTGCATTTGTGAAGTGTCATTTCAAGGAGTGGCTCTATGGTCCTAAGAATCAATGGCCGGAGCTGCCAAAGGAAAAGGAAAAGGAAAAGAAGAAAGAAAGGGTAATTTTCAAAGCACCACCTGTCATGTGCAAATATAGTGTTAAATCCAACTACAGCCTAGTCCCTTCGGAGCTTGGAATAGGCCATTATTGCGGCCATATGGTTGATTATGATGAGGTTGGTTATTGTTGTGGAAAACATGAAATCATATTTTTTTCTTTTGCTAAGACTTATGATCTAATTTTTTGTTTCAACAGAGCACTAGGAAATGCAAGTGGGAATCTTATGATGGTCAAGCTAGGTTCTTGGATGAGTTGAAGGGGAGGAAAGTAATTGCACGGAAGAGGGGATATGGACCTGACTACGTCGACCTATTCGTTAAACAGCAAAAGAAGGACATGCGTGAGTTTGTTAGACAGAGCGGTATTCATAACCCGATCGGTGTCAGGCTTGACAAATGGGGGTTGAAGAGACAGAGGGTGTTAGAGGAGGAGAGGGCAAGGAAGGCTGCAATGGAGGAGGAAAGAGTACAGATGTAGGTCTTGAACAACCATGTTGCTACATTATGTGCAAGTGAGTCATCGGAAGCCTTGTTATTTTTGTTGCCTGCTTTTATATGTAATATAATCGCATTGCTAACTTGTTGCATTTTATACATGAAGGGATTGGATGCAACGGGGAGCATGCCATAGAGGTGGCCCGTGCAAGGTATGTGGAAAAGAAGTTACATGAGCACAGAACATGAGCTGGTCGCAACGTTCTATCGCCGATTGTATTGGACAATGAGGGGGATGAGGATGAGGACGACACTGCCAGGTTGAGTGATCTCATCGCTCTAGCAGAGGTGGACTTGTAGGCGGAGAAGGTTGAGGACAACACTAGTAGACTGAGCGAGCTCATTGCTCTAGCAGAGGCGGGCTTGCAGGCGGAGGAGGATGAGAACATGTTCTTCTCTCAAGCCGTAGAGGATGTAGATGAAACAGAGGCCACTTACTACAGGTGATAGGTAGATCAGGACAATATAGGTGAACCTAACCATATGAACGAGGTGGAGGAGAATGCATGAAGGGTCGAGATGGTGACTAGAGGGGGGGGGGGGTGAATAGTCTTTTCTAAAACTTAATCATGTCGGCTAACCGATACAAATACGGAATTAAAACTATCGGTCTAGCCAAGACTATACCCCACTATATATGTTCACTAGCACCTTGCAAAGATAACAATTATGCAACAAAGGTGCCGGGCTAGTTAGAGCTCTCCTAAACAATTCTAGGAGCAAGGTTACACAAACCTATGCCACTAGTACTTTAAGCAACAAGGGAGCTCCTACACATGCTAGTAAGCAAAAGCACAAAGCCAACTAAGCTCACTAGCTATGCTCAATAACAAGGCAACCAATGCCTAATTAGAGAGCGCAAATACTTAGCTACACAAACTAAGCAATGTGACTAACAAGTTTACTAAAACCAAATTAGCCACGCAAGGGAGCTACTTCTATGCTACACAAGCAAGAAGGTAATTAGCAAGCTACACAAGCTATCTAATTACAAGAGCAACTACACAAGCTTAATATGTATAAAAGTAATTGCAAGCTTGTGTAATGGGGATGCAAACCAATGGGAAGAACAAGGTTGACACGATGATTTTTCTCCCGAGGTTCACGTGTTTGCCAGCACGCTAGTCCCCGTTGTGTCGACCGCTCACTTGGTGGTTCAGCGGCTAATTAGCATCACCCGCTAAGCCCGCACGTCAGGCGCCGCAAGAATCTACCCCTTGAGTGAGGGTAGCTCAATGCCACGCTTTACTAGAGTTGCTCTTCGCGGCTCCTGCGGGGCGAGCACAATGCCCCTCACAAGCACTTCTCCGGAGCGCTGCACAAGCTTCTTGTGCGCTTCGACGGAGACCACCACCAAGCCATCTAGGAGGTGGCAACCTCCAAGAGTAACAAGCACCACCGGCTTGCAACTCGATCACCTAGTGCCACTCGATGCAACCTCATGATGCAATCGCACTAGAATCGCTCACTCACACAATCGAATGATCACTATCAAGTATATGTGTGATGGAGGGCTCCCAAGCACTCACAAGCATGGACACTAAGTCCCTTGAGGTGCTCAGCACCAGCCATGGCCAAAGGCCACTTCTATTTATAGCCCCAAGGGCTAAACTAGCTGTTACCCCTTCACTGGGCAATGGTCGGGCCGATCGGACGCTCCGGTCGTGTTGACCGGACGCTGGACCTCAGCATCCGGTCGCCCGTAGACGGCCACGTGTCTCGGTTCCAACGGTCACTTGACTTGACCGGATGTAGCAGCTTTCAACTGACCGAACGCTGAACCCGCAGCGTCCGATCATTTCCAGTACAGTACCGACCTCGATTGGACATGTCCGGTCACGCTTGATCGGACGCAGCCAGCGTCCGGTCACACTACAGCTTCTACATCATTATACGTCAGCCTGACCGGACACAGCCTGCCAGCGTCTAGTGCTTTTAGACCCAGCGTCCGGTCAGTTGACCGATGCCAGCGTCTTTGCGACCAACTCGTTTTCACTTCTAACTTCATCACCCTTGCTCCAATGTGCTAACCACCAAGAATTTGCATCCGGCGCAATAGAAAATAGGCATTTCATTTTCCCGAAAGCGCCGGATGTAAATGTGCCAACACCACCAAGTGTACACCATCATGTGTATGTGTGTTAGCATTTTCACAATCATTTCCCAAAGGATGTTAGCCACTCAACTTGCCACGCCACTCGATCCTAGCGACAATGCAAAGTTAGATCACTCGAGTGGCACTAGATGACCGATATGTAAACAAGTTTGCCCCTCTTGATAGTACGGCCATCTATCCTAAACCCGGTCATAAACTTCTCTACACACCTATGACTGGTGAAATGAAATGCCCTAGGTTATACCTTTGCCTTGCGCATTCCATTCCATCTCCTTCAATGTCGATGCAACACATGCACCAACACGACCAACAATGATATGATCCACTTCATATCATCACATGATCATATTGGTTCATCGATCTTGACTCTACTTGCTCTTCACCGTTGCCATCATCCATCAGCACCAAGTCTTGCTCAAGCTTCACCGCCACGCGGTCCATCACTCCAAAGCCTTCGACTTGCCCTTCACGCTTGCAACCGGTCCATCAAGCCAAGTTTTGTCTTGATCTTCTCCACCTTGATCACATGACTCAATGTCATGTCTCATGTGTATTTAAGCTCCTTCATCATCACATGTGTGAGCTTTGCAACATCTCCAAGCCATTTTCACCTCCATGGCATATGTTGCTCACACACATGTACCAGTGGACTAATCACCTGTGTATCTCACATAAACACATTTAGTCCACCTAAGTTGTCACTCAATTACCAAAACCAAACAAGGACCTTTCAACGCGTTCTTGTCTCAGGCAATAGATGAAGTGGAGGCCGCTCACTACAGGCGATAGGCAGATCAGGCAATGTAGGTGAGCCTAGCCACAACAACGAGGTTATGGTAGAGGATTAGTACTCAGACGACGAGTTGCTTACTCAGTATGTTTCTGACTCAGGATTTTCATGCTTTAGTAATAAACAATGTTGTATTGTACTAAAACTTTCATTGTGATGTCTTGTGCTTCATTTGAACTATTGATGTATTGTACCCATATAACAAACATTGTACCCATGTATTTGAACTAGTAATGAACATTGCACCTGTCATTGGCTTAGAAGAACCGGCTGGTGTCCTCAAAGAAGCCAAAGCCGTGCCACCTGACCACACCGAGTAGTGGGGTTCTGTGGGGGGTACGACATCGGATACCCACGGCAGACCACATGGGCTACACCCTCAGGGGCGGCCTAGCCCACAAGACAAAGCCTTGTGGGGCACGACTTTGGTCGGCGCCTTCCACAAGACATCTAGACGATATCCTAAAGATACTATGAGATCTATTAGGATATGTATGATCCTAAGATTCTTGTAATCAGTTATTACTTTCTGGTTATCTCTCAGATCTAATCAACTTATAACCTTGCTCCCCAGACTATATAAGGCGGGCAGGGACCCCCTCCAAAGACACGCAATATCATACGATAGCTAATACAAACCAACAGACCATAGGAGTAGGATATTACATCATACTGATGGCCTAAACCTGTCTAACTCATGTGTCTCTATTGCCTTCTTGTTCTTGATCTCACACTCCTCTGCCGATCAATCTACCTTTGTGGGAAATCCCTCGGAGGACTGCCGACGATATTCTATCGACATTTGGCACGCCAGGTAGGGGACTACGTGCTATTTCCTTGTCGAACAAGATGGGTTTTTCTATAGACTCTTCATCCCTCCCATAGCCCGGCTAGATCTTCACGGTCGGATCGATCTCCTTGATCATCAACGCTGATAGAGTCAGAGAGCTCCTTGAGCCGCACAGATCGTTTCTACACCAATCATCCCCGCACCTACGACTGCAAATTTGATCTTAGAACCACCTCTGAGGTCGCCTTCATCAGCAACTCGCTGCCCGCTTCCTCACTACTAGAGGAGGTAGATCAACAATGATGATCTGGTTGAGTCCATCGATCGGGTCGGTCTAAAGCCTACCGATTGCCTCTCCATCGCTAAATCGGCCCTGGACACTTTGGTTCAGTGCCGACCACCCTCCGATCCAAATCTATCGAAGGCTACTCGGAAAACTCTAGGAGTTGCGGCTATGCCCTTTGGGCTCATCAACATCGCTGCTACTTACCAAGATGCCCTGAGGGGAAAAATTTGCCAACCAGGTGGAAGACGCCCATCCACTCACTGACCAGCTCACCGTCCAGCCTCCGCCAGCTGTCAATAAGCTACACATAGGCCGGTGCCCTAGGGTGTCCCTCCATACCATCCTAGAGGAAAACTCGGGCTCCGAGTCTCAGGGCTCTACGAAGACCCTTGCCAAAACCTTCATCGAGCAACTCCTTCTCCCACCCTTCTAGGGTGGCATGATCTTCAATGTCAGCATCGACAGCCCTCCTCGGAACAGTGAAACCGAGGAGGAACATGTCGCTCGTGAGAACCAGAACGTGAACCACGCGTAGCGCTAAGAAAATGAGGCAGCCATTGCAAGGGTCGAGGCTGCTCGTAATAATCGACTCGACTCACAAGGAAGGCAGCCATTCCCGCTCCACCGTGACCTCGATGAAGAATTTCTCCGCGTTGACAGCCACAACATCTTCTAGACTCCAAGCGCCAATCTAGCAGTGGCCACCAACGAGCTCGATTGCCTCCCACAGAGGCCCAAACTCGCTAAGGTCGCCGCCATGCTTAAAGCGGCACACTGTCAAGTTAATGAAATCTACGAGGATCAAAGACCTTCATGCTCTATGAGCATGATTCGTCGATCAGCTGTGTCGAGATCCAATCGCCACCCTAGTCAAAGCCGTTTCACCGACCAGTCACTGCCTCTCTAGGGGGAGCCGAGGGCCACCGCACCGAACACCATCACCAACAGAACCAGGAGGTCAAACATGATGCTCAAGTGCACCTCAGCAACCTCCGGGATGCACGACGACGTATCAAGCAACATCGCTTCAGTCGCCATGAAGACGAAGTATGCCGCCGCCAGGAGTACGAGCAAGAGTACGAAAACCTAGACTCAACTCTCGAGTCGATCAACGCTGACAACACTACGGCTGATGCTGACCACAACTCCAAAGGCCCCCCAGCATTTACAAGGGCGCTCCAAACACTTCAGTGGCCCCATGGTTTCAAAATCACTGAGGTCGAGACCTACGAGGGAAGGATGAATCCAACACAGTGGCTATAGACTTATGCCACCACTGTCCGTGCTACTAGAGGAGACACCAGTGTCGTGGCAAACTATCTCCCCGTCATGCTCATGCCACCCGCCATGAGCTGGTTTACTAGCCTTGCCCCAGACTCCACCGGATCCTAGGAAGAGCTAAAAAAGTCTTCACCGACAATTATATGACTATGTGTACTCGGTCGAGCATGAAGCATGATCTCAACCGCATCAACCAAAAGCTATCCGAGCTCCTCCGTAGCTACATCCAACGCTTTTCCGAGATGAGGAATTCTATTCCCAACATCACGGAAGCTGAGGTCATCACTGCCTTCACCCAAGGACTCCACCATCGTGAGCTTCGCTCCAAGTTCAACCGCAAGTCACCCACATGCATTGGCGAGATGATCACTACTACCAACCAATACGTCAATGCTGAGGAAGCCGAGGTGCACTTCAACGAGGATGCAGGCACTCATCGCCCACTTCGCTGCTATGACGACCGCCCCGACGATCAATGCCACAACGACCACCGCTTCAACGACCACGGTTATCATCATGACAGCGGCTGTGATCGAGCAGAAGGACCCAAGTCTAGCCATATTCGCCATCGCTGGCCAGACCACATCATCGCCACCATCAATCAACCTCGTGTCAAGTGCAACTATGACAAGCAGTACCAAAAGATCCTCGATGGCCCATGCCTTCTTCACATGAACGCCAAGCATAAGATGAAGAACTGCCTTGGCTTGGCTAAGGAGTTTTTGGATAAAAAGCTAGAAGATGACACCAACGACGGAGCCGGAGGTCGCCGACTGCCTAGGGGCAACAACAATGCCTTCTAGGACCACGACAAGGTGGTCACCACCATCTTTGGGGGCCTCACCTCCATCGAAAGCAGAAGAGAATGGAAGCTCGCTGCACAGCAGGTGCTCTCTGTCGCTACAGAAGACGCCACCGCCAACCCCAGTTATCACCCATGGTCCGACGTACCCATCACCTTCAGTAGGACCAACCAGTGGGCAAACATCCCCTACATAGGGCATTTCCCCCTCATCCTCGATGCAACCATCTAGAAGGTGCTATTTAGAAAGGTGCTCGTTGACGGTGGGAGCGCTCTGAATCTCCTCTTTGCCGGAGCCCTCCTCGGGTTATCAGATCTCACACCCTCTGACTCCTTCTTTTGGGGTGTGGTACCTAGCAGGGCCTCCAAACCGCTTGGAGAGATCACCCTACCAGTACAGTTCAGCACGGCAAGCAACTACCGCGTCGAACACATCAACTTCTACGTCGCCAACTTCAACACCTCCTATCATGCCATACTTGGTCGGCCAGCTTTGGCCAAGTTCATGGCTATACCGCACTACGCGTATCTGGTGCTGAAGATGCCTTCGCTTGCAGGAGTTTTGGCCCTACGAGCCAACCTCTCCATCGCCTACGCCTGCGAGACAGAGAGTCTCGCTCTCGCCGAAGCCACCGACCTCTCCATCCAGATGGCCAGCGTGGTCACCAAAGCCAAGATGTTGCCCACTGATGACATGGAGATCCTAGAGCTGGAGCCTCCCCATGCCTCTACCAAGTCCAAGGAAATAAAGGAGGTCAACCTCGGCCTCGACGAACCCTCCAAGAATGTGAAGATTGGGGCTCACCTTGACACAAAATAGGAAAGTGCACTTGTCTCCTTCCTATGTGCCAATGCCGACGTGTTTGCTTGGAAACCTACAGACATGCCGGGGGTACCATGGGAGAAGATCGAGCACTCCTTGAATGTCTCACTGACCGCCAAACCGATCAAGCAGAAACTTTGACGATTCGCGCCAGACAAGGAGGCTATTAGGGTAGAAATAAAATGGTTCTTAGCTGCTGGATTTATAAAAGAAGTGTATCATCCTGAGTGGTTGGCAAACCCTGTTCTCGTTCAAAAAATGAATAGAGAATGGAGAATGTGTGTTGATTACACTGATCTTAACAAACACTGCCATAAAGACCCCTTCGGTTTGCCTCGGATAGATGAGGTTGTAGACTCCACCGTCGACTACGAACTGCTCTCCTTCCTTGACTATTACTCTAGCTATCACTAGATATCCCTCAAGGAAGAAGACCAGATCAAGATGTCGTTCATCACACCCTTCGGTGCATACTGCTATACCACCGTGTCCTTCGGACTCAAGAACGCCGGGGAGACCTATCAAAGGGCCATCTAGATGTGCCTCGATCAATAGATCGGCCACAACGTCGAAGCTTACATCGACGATGTGGTCGTCAAGTCTAGGACCGCCAACAATCTTATTGCCGAGCTTGAAGAAACGTTCGCCAACCTAAAAAAGTATCGATGGAAGTTGAACCCTTCAAAGTGCATCTTTGGAGTTCCATCCGGAATACTGCTGGGCTACATCATCAGCGCTCGTGGCATCGAACCCAACCCTAACAACGTCTCCGCCATCACCAACATGAAACGGCCAACATGCGTCAAGGATATATAGAAGCTTACAGGCTACATGGCTGCTTTAAGCCGCTTCATATTGTGCCTCGGTGAAAAACGACTACCGTTCTTCAAATTCCTCAAGGCCTCTGAGCGTTTTTCCTTATCAGAGGAGGCAGATATGGCTTTCGAGTAGCTCAAGTTGTTTCTAACAAAGCCTTCGATCATGACGGCACCACGGCCAGACGAAACTCTCCTGATCTATATCACCACTACTTCTCGCATCATCAGCACAACCATCGTGGTAGAACGCGAGGAGGCCGGGCATGCCTATAAGGTGCAACGTCCGGTATACTTCATCAGTGAGGTCTTTAATGAGCCAAAAACTCGTTATCCTCTGGTCCAAAAGCTGCTATACGCCATCCTGATTACATCACGTAAGCTCCGCCACTACTTCAAGTATTGCAGGATCGCCGTGGTCACCGAGTTCCCTCTAAGGGAAATCCTCCATAACAAAGAGGCCAATGGCCATATCATCAAGTGGGCTATTGAGCTTGGCACTTACTCCATTGAATTTAGAAGTAGGCCTATGATCAAGTCTCAGGCGCTTACTGAATTTGTCGCTGAGTGGACCAAGATCCAATAGCCCATCGCTGCCACCTACCCCAAGCACTGGGTGATGTACTTCGACGGCGCCCTTAACATCAACGGTGCTGGTGCGGGCATTCTGTTCATTACGCCAACCAAGGATAAGCTCCAATACGTTCTCTGGATACACTTTCCGGCCTCCAACAACGCTGTCGAATATGAAGCATGTCTCCATGGACTCTGTATAGCCGTTGAGCTCAGCGTCAAATGCCTCATGGTATATGGGGACTCCGTGCTAGTCATCAACTAGCTTAACAAAGATTGGTCTTGCTCTAGTGAGAAGATGGATGCATATTACACCAAAATCAGGAAGCTTGAAGGAAAATTCTACGACATTGAGTACCACCACATGGTACATGACCAAAATCAGCTCGCCGACCATTTATCCAAGTTGGGCTCTTCTCATGCCATGATCCTGCTAGGGGTCTTCGTTCAAGATCTCCTGGCACCATCCATTAAAGAAGATAAGGAAGTTCAGGAAGTTCCCCCCGCCGTGCAGCTAATACTGGCGGTACCTTCGTCGGCCACCGATTGGAGGGAACAATTCATCAAGTACCTCACCAGCGCTGACATACTCATCGATAAGACTAAAACCGAACACCTAATCCATCGAAGCAAACATTACATGCCAATGGATGGCAACTTGATGAGGAAAAGTGTCAAGGAAGGGATTCTGCAAAAATGCATCACCCAAGAAGACGGAGTGAAGTTACTTCCTGAAATTCACTCTGGTTCCTATGGCAACCATGCAGCTTCGAGAACGCTAATTGGCAAAGCTTTCTAAGCTGGTTTTTACTGGCCCATGCCCATCTCCGATGTAGAAAACCTTGTCTGACGTTGTGAAGGATGCCAATTTTTCGCCAAGCAAATACACATGCTGGCACAAGAGCTCCTGATCATTCCAGCTTCCTGGCCCTTTGCATGCTAGGGACTAGACATGATTGGCCCTTTTAAGCCAGCGCTAGGTGGCTTTCGGTATGTATACATCACCATTGATAAGTTCTCCAAGTGGATTGATTATAAACCGCTCGTATCGACTACTGCAAAGAAAGCAGTTGAGCTCTTCGAAGATATCATCCACAGATTCGGTCTACCAAACACCATCATCATCGACCTCGGAACTACATTTGTTGGCCATCACTTTTGGGACTTCTACGAAGACCGTTGCATATCCATCAAATACGTCTTCGTTGCTCATCCTAGATCCAACGGTCAGGTCGAACAGGCGAACGACATGATCCTTGATGCCCTCAAAAAGAGACTATGTCAGAAAGAAGAAAAGCACCTAGGCAGATGGATCAAGGAGTTACCAGCTGTAGTCTAGGGACTACGTACTCAAGCTAGTTGCAGCACCGGTGTGTCTTCATACTTCTTGGTCTATGGCTCAGAAGCCATACTACCAGCGGGCATTGCTTCTGAGCACCTAGGTTGGAAAACTATGATGAAGGGCAGGCCGTAGCTGTTTGGACAGAGGACGTCGATAGGGTCGAGGAAGAACACCTAATCACCTGCATCCGCACAGCCAAATATCTGGAAGGCTTGCGGAGGTACTACAACCGCAACATCAAAGGTCGTTCATTTGCTGTCGGCAACCTCATTCTCCATAGAAAACAAAAAACCAAAGGGATGCACAAGCTCTCCTCCCCTTGGGTAGGGCCTTACGTCATCAAAGAGGTCACCTGACCAGGGTCTTATTGCCTATGTGACTTAGAAGGAATCGATGTTCCCAATTTGTGGCACATCGAGCACCTCATATGTTTCTATCCTTGAAACGCCCCAGATATGTACTCTCCACTTTATGATGAACAAAGTTTTGGTCTCCATAAATTGTCTTCACTTTTTCTCCATTATGGTTTAATCTCCACTTATGGTCGCCGAGCTCCATGCTATTCCATAGCGAACTCCAATACGAAATCACCATAACTATGGCGACCATGTTTCTCCAAATCTCCAACATTATTGCCGAATGGTTTTCTCCAAGTCGCCGAACGATTTCTCCAAATCACCGGCACATTTTCACCAAAAATTGCCGAATAAGTTTTCTCCAAATCGCCGAACACGTCTTCTCCAAATCGCCAACGTGTTTCGCCACACGTTTTCTCCAAATCACCGAACACTTTGCTCCAAATCTCCATGTTTTTTCGCCGATCAGCGAGCAATATACTTTCTTTTCTTTTCTCTTTGGAGAAGACCCAGTCTCTGATCCCTCCCTACACGTGCCACGGGTTCCACGCTCTGCGTTATGGGTGGTCGGCTGTGGTTCCTTGGTCATGCCTATTCCTCCTACACATCCACGGGCTCTGCGCTCAATGTTATGGACTATGGGCTAGCCAAGGCCGAAAGCTCAGCACAGAACTAATTGCTCAGACGCCCCTTATACTATCTATATCTCCAAGTTATTTCGATAACCATCGAGAAGCACACATTCCGCTCTATTCTCTATGGAGAAGACCCAGTCTTCGATCCATCCCTACACATGCCACGGGCTCCGCGCTCTGCATTATGGGTGGTCGGCTGTGGTTCCTTAGTCATGCCTGTTCCTCCTGCACATGCACAGGCTCCATGCTTGACGTTATGGACTATGGGCTAGCCGAGGCCATGGGGATTAGTAGGGAACCAATTGCTTGGACGCTACTTGTACTACGTATAATTGCATTATGGTTAAAACTACGAAGATTTTTTTGACAAAATATAAGCTAACTTCATACACATGCACCTTATAACATTTATCATATACATAAGTGTTTTTGTGCTTTCACGCGTTCTAACTACCCCAACCAGATGTTACCCTCTGAGCAGATCACTGAGCTTCACCATCGCCATCTGCTCACCAAACAGGTCGATGTCGCTGGCCAGCTCTTTCGCCGCATCCTCCACCTCATCCTCCAGCTACTGAGTCTCCGCCTTGCCCAGCCCTTCAGTGAATCTAGCCCCTATCGCCTAAAGGTTAGTGGCTGGATAGTGGGACTGAACCACAGCAAGGGCATGGGTAGCGGCGGAAACAACAATGTTGTGGTTGAAGCTCTTGAATCTCTCCCACATCGTCTTGCACCTTTCGATGATGATGTCCGGGTGCGGCGGCCTGCCATCAAGCCAAGGAACCACCTCTGGGTCGACGCAGTCAAGCACTGGTTTTATGCCAGCAACTATGGTGTCAAACTTGTCCCTTTGGGTCTAGGTGTCCTACTCTAGCACATTGAACTATGCCTTGACCCTTCGTCGGTAGTCTAGAAGCATTACAAAGTTCCATCAAGCAAGGAAATTACTTCAGCAGTAACCCTGACCAGGGAGTACTCACCGTTCAGGTCTTCAGCCAGTTTGTTCGCTCACCCTATCTCCTTCGCCTTCTCCTCTCAAAGTGTTTGAGGGCCTAGCACAGCTAGCCGAGCTCCACATCTTGCTCTACAAGCACAATAGTCGTCACCAAAAAATATGCATATCCAACTATGCAAAGTGCTTTCGCCGATCACACGTACCTTTCTTCTGTTCAGAGATTTTCTATAGCTACTCCAACTGCTTGGTTCTCCTCAGTGAGGGGCTCCATCCCCTTTATCAACTGGTGCCGGTGTTCAGCAGTTTGAGTTATCCCCTGAAAATGCACGGTGACAATGATGGAATTCGATCTCCAATGTCAAAGACGAGTACTCAGGATTCTGTACTAAGCTCGATTTGTTTTATTACTCTAGCGAGGGTGGATTTCAATCTTCTCATCTCCTTGGGGGTGTCCTCCTCTTCGACAATTACCACTTTGTCACCGTGCTTGTGGAGGATTTGGACAGATTGGGTTTGAGGATCGGCATGAACGATCTCTTCCACTTCGTCCTCCTCCGCTGCAGCTAGAGGCACCGCCGCAGGGCTCTATGGCCGAACAATGGGACCGACCATGCCCTACGACACCTTAGGTGGTGCCGTTAGCTCCTTAGACGCCATTGGATTCGTTGACCCGAATTCTGGTGCATCACCGACAACTCCAGCTTCAGCTCTCGTGGGTCCGGCAGTACCAGCCATTGCTTCAGGTGTTGTTAATGACCTGCCCCCTCGGTGCTGACCTCTCGCCATCTCCAAGTCCACCCCCAGCGGTGGTTGACTCTTTTGCCGGCTGCTGAGCCCTTGGGGATTCTGATACGGGGACCGTCGACGCTGCCTCCACCCTGGGATCAGCCCGAGGCTACTCGTTAGTCTGGGCGAACAGGTCCAGACCCTCCGTATGCCTTGCATTGCATCAGATCATTTTGTCAAAGCACCAAAAAAGCTAAGATAAGACATCAAAGTAACTCCAACACAAGGATACTTACCGTTTGGTGTGCCGGTACAATTCTTTGAATCGACGATGCCCGCCCGAGCCCCTAGATGGGGCTATGGGGTTGACTCCCGTGCACTGGGGTAGAGGTCTCGCCTCCTCTATAGTCAGCCTCTGCTCCACTTGCTACTCTAGGACTTCCCCCGCCCGTCGCTCCAGGTTTACCTCTGCCTATTGCTCGGGGACTCCCATCGCCCGCCCAGCGGGGACTTCCATCATCTGCTGCGCGGGGATTTCCTTTGCCTAATGCTCGGGGAATCCACTTGCTCACTACTCGAGGATTTCTTCACTTCCCCCCTGATTGCTCCTCCATGCGTGTGCTGCATGGAGGTGCCTGTGTACTCGAAGAAGGAGCAACTGGAGTTTTGTTGTTATCAGACCACTCGATCACCGCGGTCCTTCACGTTTGAGTGGTCTGGTCACCTTCAAGCAAGATGGCACCCAGTTTGAGGGGAGTGACAGCCGCCATCTTTCTCTTGTTCTGGGCTGACTCGTCTGCCACTGCCCTCTTCCCCCCGGACTTTCTCTAACACTAGGGGCAAACTCTCTGTCTGCCCAATGTCGGTGCCTCCAAACACTGAGGAGGCATTGGTAGCATCTTTCTCAGGCTGAGCCAATGGCTGAGCATCTACCCCCCTCAGCCAATCACCCCTTGGCATGCTAGAGAAATACACCACTCTTTTCTGCGAATGGATCTTTGCATAAGTGAATCAGTTCACTGCTCAGTAATGCTTCAGGATTAAAAAGTATCGGGAATAAAAAATTGAGATGGTTACCTGAGGAGGCAGATATGTGCAATTGAAGGCCCTCATTTGCTTTGGCCAGATGAATGAAATGTTGGGAGTGAACAGCTCTGCGGCCCGCTCTAGAACATTCTTCTTCGTCAGCCGCTCTGTCCTTTCCCAGGTCCCATCGTCATCACCTCTGTAGTCAAAGCCCGGGTGGGCCCTCTCCTTGTATGGCTAGACACAGCACACTATGAAGCTTGTTGCCACCAGTTCGCCTCTAATTTCCACGCCTTTAATTAGGTCGAGGAGCTCCCTCACTTGTTCCATGTCAGCACTATTTGGTTTCTCTAACTAGCTCCTCTGGTTCTCTGGGATATGGTGGACATCATAGCGGATTGCAGGGTGACTTTGTTTCATGTAGAACCACTTGGAATTCTACCCTTTCAGAGAAGTGTTCAGCAGTACATTAATGTACTTGCTGGCCATTCCATCCTGGAGCTGTAGATATACACTACCGACCACCTTGGAACCACCGCTGCCTTTCTTCTTCAACCAGAATAGGTGTCTGAAGAGGTTGAAGTGCGATAGAACCCCTAGAAACATCTCACAGAAATGGATAAAGATCGAGATGTGTAATATGGTGTTGGGATAGAGATTGCATAGACTAATTGTCGGTGTTTCATACAAGCACCGACAAGTAAATTTATAGTAATGCGCATTAGGCTCGGATGGTGCGCTAAAGGACACAAGATTTATACTAGTTCGGGCCAAATGTCCCTACGTCCAGTTTGTTGCTGCTCATGTTATTAGCACCAAAAACGGTTCGTAGTAGGGGGTACAAACGATCGAGAGAGGGACTGGTCCCAAGTCTCTAATGGAAGGGTTGAAAGGAGGCCAAGAGCTTGATCGCAGCTTAACTATGTGAGTGTTGTGTACTATGCCGTCAAAGATCAGTCCCTCTGTTGGAGTAAGCGCATCCCCTTTTATAGATGAAGGGGCTGGCTTTACAAGGGTGAGGGCTTAGGATGCGTACTCTACCTAGTATTGTGGTTCACGTCTACCTAGCCTCTTCTTATTCTGATGGGTGTGAAGAATGATAAGCGCCTACAATACTGTTGATGCCCCTGTATAATGTTAGGATGATTACAGAATACTGCCCTACGCAGGGTATGGGCTGCAGTATAGTGGTTTTGACTTATGAACCTCGTCCACCTTGCTCCGCATGCCTTCTGGTTCCTATGAGTCTCTGTCGGAGGGACGCGGGGTCAGGGTCTAGAGCAGCGCTATGGGCAAGGTCCTTTGATTTGATGGACCTGAGGGGTCGGGAAGTGGGCGCCGCTCCCTTGGGTCCATAACATGGTGACGGCATGCCCGTCATTTGTGGAGATCGCAAATCCTTTTCTAGAATGTAGTGGTTGTCGTATATCTTCGCCGGGTTCCATGTCCCAGAGCTAAAGGCGGCACCTACAACTCTACAGGATGAGGAGCACGCACCTATAATACCTTTTAGGCTCTACGGTGCCCGGAAGGGTCTAAAGCACCTATCCCGTCGTTCCCTGGCAGTGCCTTTCCTGCCAGGGCACAGGGTATGGTCCTTGAAGCCATGGTTGACCTGAACGTCTTGTCTTACCCTGTACCCATCATCATGAGGGAACGAGGAGAAGTTGTCAGTTAAGATGAGACCAGTCTTTAGACATTGAGCAAGATGAGGCTCGTTCTCGGTCGTCGGGTGAAGCAGAGACCAGTCCTTATCTCTTGGGCGAGGCCAAGCCCGCCCCTCAGGGGTCGAGCGGGGCGGAGTCTATCCCTCAGCCCTCGGGCGAGGCAAGATTGGCCCAAAAGGCGTCGGGCGAGGTGGAGACTAGCCCTTAGCCCTCGGGCAAGGCAGAGCCATCCCAAAGGCATCGAGCGAGGCGGAACCAAACTCCTGTCATTCAAACAAGGGACGTAATAGCGCCCTTATCCGTCCAGAAGTTTTTAACGTTCGGTGGTTATTGGTTCCACCTTCTAGGGTACCCCAGTATTAGGTCCCCGACAGTAGCCCCCGAGCCTCTAGGTGATTCGAGTAGAACTGCCTAGAGGGTGTTTTTGATTTTGTCGGAGTTACTTTGCCAGAGGGTGCACGTGAGCGCACCCGATGGGTGTAGCCCCCGAGCCCCCCAAGTGTTTTGAGTAGGGTTGCCCGAGGGGTTGTATCGGATCCTTCACGGATAAGGCTAAAGGACTTAGTTTTTCGTCAACTGGATATTTTTTTGAGGGGGTCATGGTATCCCGTTCGTGGGGATCTCATTCAGGGCTGACCTAATTGGGGCTTGTCCATGGACCGGGATCCTAGTAATACTTACGCCCTTGATTTTGGATCGTTCGTGGACCCATCCTCAGTTGGGCCAGCCGCCAAGCTTCTGGGCTCTAGGTGGGCCGAAGAGAAAAAAGTCTTCGTGGCCTATGTTCCCTAGGTGGGTAGAGAGTCCGGATTGGCCTAGGGAAGGCATACCGTCCACCGTGATTTTTGGTGGGAGAGGATAGGGACTGCGGGCGCGTGTCCCACGCTGTGACGTGGCGGTGCGTGTGGTAGGCCCAAAGATCGAGGCGGACGATTGCCCTTCTTGCGTCCGTCGCCCCTATAAAACCACAGGGTTTGCCCCCAAGGTTCCGTATTTCGCTCCCTTGCCTTTGCGTTCTAAAACATCTGTCGCCAATCGCCCTAGCCTCCTGTGCTCGCACCGCCACCGTTGACCGGCTTACATCCATGTTGCAGCTGTTGTCAAGCTTGCGCCTTCCCTGTAGCCACCGTCGAGATCTAGCATCACCTCATGGCGTTTGGAGGGCTTCGTCCACCATGGCCTTCTCCGCCCACTGTCCGCCGTCTAGGAGTGGCTGCTACCTGGTGACGAGGGTGAGTCAGCGCCGCCCAAAGGGTATGTCATTTCTTTCGCCATCTTCCATGAGCGGGGATTTGTTGTACCTACGCATAGATTCCTTCGGGGGCTACTAGATTATTATGAGGTGGAGCTACAGCATCTAACTCCCAATGGGGTTCAACATATGGCGGTGTTTGTTGCCCTGTGCGAGGGTTTCCTGGGGATCGATCCCCATTTCGATATGTGGCGGTATTTCTTTACCATTATTTTGTCAAAGAGGAAGGTTGGGGGGAAGGATGTGAGCATGCCGATGGGATGTGTCAGCGTTCATCTACGCCATACCCGGTCGAGGGGTTACCCGTTCATGCGTCTGGTGACCTCCAACAAGGGATGGCACTCGCAGTGGTTTTATGTCAGGGATGATGTGAGTGCCACCCTACTGAGGTACACCGGGTGCCTTATTGAAAAGGCTCCAGAGTCGTGGGCTTGGGGCATCCAGTTCAAAGACAAGAAACACCTCTCTGACCTTCTTTCCACCCTCCAAGCCCTGAAGGAATGGGGCATAAAGGGGGCGGGGATTATCGGCGCCTATCATGCGAGGAGGGTGGCACCGCTGATGGCGCGCATGCTTCCCCTGCATCAGATGATGCCAGGGATGTCGTTCGAGGGGACGGTGCTTGTTGATGAGGCGCTCCCTTTCTTGAAAGTGGCGCAACGCATTAAGGAGGCAACGGAGCCGATGAAGGATTCCTAAGGCAGCGTCCTAGACATTGTGTATCCGGTGCCCGGACATCCCCCAATGCGGCTGGAACCTAGGTTCTTCGAATTTGTAAGCCTTCTTCTCCTGTGCTCTTTCTTTTTCCCGAATCTCCATTTTTTGATACTTGCTTTTGTGACATTGGGACTAGCCGGGGGGGCTAGTCTTCAAAGATAGTCTAGTTCCGCTGCCAAAGGACAAGGCCATGGCAGCAGCAAATCGACTCATGGCCGAGCGGGGCAAGAATGCAAGGGAGCAGATGAAGAAGAAGAAACAACTAAAGCAGGAAGCATGGGATCGGGGAGAGGACGTGAGTAGTTGTGGCAGAACCTCCTAAGTTATAGGGCCCACATGCACCTATCACTGTCCGACGACCTTTGACATCTATGCATATGTTTCCATTAACTTAAAAAGACTGTCGGGTGTCCTCGGGGAACCCCGAATCATCCATGATTTCCGAGCAGGATCACGTTATAGAGTCAATGCAGTATTACAACATTTATTCAAATATCAGTACTAGAGTAAAAACAGCGGAAGTCTTACGATAACATAGTTTACAAACCAGTTGTTTCAAACCTTACAAACTAAGTTCAATAATTATTACAAACCATAGTAGTAGTGGAGTGGCATAATTAACATATACATAACACACAAAATAAACATCCTGCCTAAGGATCAAACATTTACTTCTCATCATCAGAACGAACGATAGTCATGCAGCACGACCCAAAACAGATCTGCTCATGAGGCTCACCTGCAACAAGGGTCAATGAACCCTGAGTACAAAAGTACTCAACAAGACTTAACCGAAATATTAACTGATAACTTAGGAATGCAGGCTCAAGGATTCAAGGTATAGCTTTAGCAATGATCAAAGTTCTTTTGCATAAAAGCTCTTTTAACAACATTCTTTATAAAGAAAACTTCTTAAGAATTATATACAAAGTTGACACGATCCGCACTGAGATCATGAAACTTCATATCCAACACCTTCACAAGCCTTATTCAAGTTCTAGTTATTAATACTACGATGATGAACAGTGAGTTGAGTCTCCATAACCGAGGAGCAACGACGATTCGAACCGATTAAACCCAGCTGGGAATTCCAGACCACACAACATATGCAGGTCCCCAACCTACATATACCAACCTACACTCAGATCCTCTAAAACAAGAACGGGTCCGCGCCACCCGAGAATACAGTACTCCACCATTCTAGCCCATGGCCACGTGGGTACACGCTATTCCCGCCATCTCTCCACTCCTAGTGCGCGAGTAGCCATTCTCATAATAGAATTGCCAAGTTCAGGCTTACCGAAGTATGTGGTTAGTACTACAAATTCTCACCTCATGCAATTCAACAACGGACGTGCCTTAATCGACATAGGCGGAAAGGACCCGCTCACAAGACCTCCATGTCTTGTGGCTCACACACACCGAGTCCGCCTGGTCTAGATTTATTACTCCACATTCCCATATCACATGCTAACATAATTAACCAATGTTCCATTTAAAACATGTAGGTGGCAGGTAGTCACCTGACTTTCATCGTTCTACGCATAGCTAAGCAAAACTAGGCATATACAAGTTTAAAACTTGTAATATGGTAAATATGGAATAACAAGGGTGGTAATGCACCAATTAGGCTCTTACTTAACTCCTAACCACTTAATGCAGTAACGGAAAGCAAAAGCGAAATTAATTTGTAAAACACAAGGTAGGGTTGTATGCATCCGAGGCTTGCCTTCGTTGATGGAAAAGTCTGGCTCCTGCGACGTTTCACAAGTATTTGATCCGACCTCAACAGATGGAATAACCTCCTCAACAACTTGATTAACTACCACATGTTCACCCTCGTTCACTACACATAATAATAATGCCATGTTCAACATAATGCGGAATACGAAACATGATGCTCGAAGATGGATGCAAAATTAATAATTTGAATACAACTTTCCTTCGTGGTACAGTTGCAAGTCAAACAACTAAATCTTTTTCGTAACACATACATCAATTGCCAAGGATCATTATCAACTAATGACCCAAGGTCATCACTCAATCCAAAGTTTCAAACAAAACCTAAATCATTAAAGGTTACTATTTGCTTTTATGAATTAATTATTTAATTCAAAATTATGAAATAAATCAACTTATTCTAATTGAGCTCAAAATTTTTGTAAATGTTCATTACATGATAAGTAAGTGACAAAACAAATTTCATAATTTTTGGACAATTAAATAAGCCTAGAAAAATCATGGAAATCCACTTATTAATAAATTGAACAATTTTTATCACATTCAAAAAGTACTGAAAAACATTATTTCATATTTTTCTTAAATACTTTACATCACAGAGAAGTCACACAAATATTTTCATAATTTTTGGAGCTCTAAATAAATCTACACAAAAATAACAAAAATAGACACTATTCATTCAAATATGAAAATAGAAAAAAAACCATTTGAACGCTGAGTCACTAACAACCCGACCCCACCAGTCATCCCTAACCTCCGACGTTGACCGTGGCAGTGACGGCTCTGACCAGCGATTCCTCGCTAACGGTGAGATCACCGGCGACAGCAAGGGTACTAACATGATCACTACGTCACAGCGCATCGATCTATGGCACTAACGCGACCAATTACGGACCGAACCGAGCACTACGCCGACCATGGTGGACGCGGTGGCACGGTAGTGCTATGCCGGTGGTGTGAGACCTGTGAAGCTAAAACAAATGGCTCAGGAAGCATCAGCAGCTCACCCCAAACACGATGAGTAGAGCACAAGGCCGGAGGAGCAACGGAGAGGTGGGTCGACGTTCAGAGCAAGCACGGCGGAGCTGATCATCGTCGGTGACGATGTTCCGGGAGCTATGGTGGTCAAAATGAGAAACCAATGGGTCATGGAGTACCACAACATCACGGCGAAGATGAAGCAAGACTCAGCAGGGGCAAAGGCGTACCGTGGAGCTCTGGCCATGGCGAAGCGCTCGCGACGGGGACGCTGCCGGCCGCGAGGAAGAAGAGCACGCACCGTGAGTTTCCAGTGAAGACAAGCCACAAGGACAGGTTTGCTGGACGTGCAAGGAACTAGCAGAGCTAGGACATGCTTTGCTGTGATGGCGTGGGTGCTGGTTCGATGGCAAAAGCTCGACGGAGCTGCGGCGGTGGTGACTGGAAAACAGAGGAAAGGAGCGGGGGCAAACGGCGACGGCTCTGGTTATAAAGGATGGCCAGGAAGCTCAAGGAAGCTACGGCGAAACCATTTCCCTCGCCAGTGCGACGCCCAGACAGCCACGCGCATGACTGGAAGCAAGCCGAAGCTCGCCGGCGGTGTAGCGCAAGCGGTGAACACTGTTCATCGAAATTACAAGTTTGCCATTCGCCAAAATTCACAAATTACTCTCAAATTTTCATAACAACTCAAAAATCTCCAAAAACAAAAGTTGTTCAAAATCAAAAGTTCTACAACTTTGCTTCTATAACCATCTCCTAATTCGGTCTAGATTTTGAAATGAACTTTTGAATTTGAATAGGGAAATTTAACGAATTACGCCTTTTTGAATTACTCAAAATTTTTCTAAACAACTTGAAAAACTCCAAAAATAAACTTTGCTTAACTTGCCCAGCTCTACACTTTTGCTTTTGGGACCAACCCCAAAATATGCTTAGATTTTGAAATGGATTTTTAGGGTAGGATTTAAATGTTGAAAAGCAGGGTTTTCTCGAAAAAATCAAAACCCAAACAAACTTTGAACTTGAGTCAAACAATACAATTCAACACTCATTACACAAATATAAACTTGTTTTAGTAAATGCATATCAAAGTTTTCACCAAATGCCAAATGCTTTGCAATGCATATGATGACATGTCAGATTTTGATATTTAAACACCCGAGGTGTTACAATCCTTCCCCCTAAAAGAAATCTTGCCCTGAGATTCAAAGCCATAGGGTAAGTAATGGAAAAGGAAATGTGTCGTGAGAACACATACCAAATCTGTCCATAAAATAGCTGAGGTCCCTTTATAAAACACAACTTGTACAACTGAACTCAACTAACATTACTCTATTTTATATTGACGCTAGAAACTCTGGAAACTTTTCTAACAAGTAATCTTCTGATTCCCAAGTAGCTTCCTCTTTTGAATGTTGATTCCATTGTATTTTATAGAACTTGATTGTCCATCTTCGAGTAACACGATCTTTCTGATCTAACACTCAGATAGGATATTCGGAATAAGTTAAATCCGGTTCTAGTTCCACTCCTTCAACTTCAACATTCTGTTCAGGCACTCGGAGACACTTCTTCAATTGAGAAACATGGAACACATCATGCACAGCTGCGAGATGTTCAGGTAATTTCAAGCGATATGCTACTTTTCCATACCTCTCCAAAATTTGATACGGTCCAATGTATCGGGGTGCCAACTTTCCTTTAACACCAAAATGGGTAACTCCCTTCATTGGTGATACTTTCAGATATACAAAATCTCCTTTGTTAAATACCAATGGTCTCCATCTTCTATCCGCATAACTCTTTTGTCGAGATTGAGCTATCTTCAAATTACTCTGTATTTGCCTAACCTTGTCTTCTGTTTCTTTCACAAGGTCAACTCCAAAAAATCTTCTCTCTCCAGGCTCAGACCAACTCAATGATGTTTTGCATCTATGACCATAGAGTGCTTCAAATGGAGCCATTCTAATGCTTTCCTGATAACTATTGTTGTATGAGAACTCGGCCAAAGGTAAGCATTCGTCCCACTTAGTGGAATAGTTAAGGACACAACACCTTAACATATCTTCAAGCACCTGATTGACTCTTTCAGTTTATCCATCAGTCTGCGGATGATAGGCTGTACTATACAGTAGTTTGGTACCCAATGAAGAATGCAATTGTTTCCAAAAATTGGAGACAAACTGTGTACCCCTATCTGACACTATGGTTTTTGGTACCCCATGCAAACTCATGATTCTTGCTAAGTACATGTTGGCATATTGGATCATGGGATATATTGTCTTGACTGGAAGAAAATGTGCTGACTTAGTGAGTCAATCTACAATAACCCATACTGAGTCAAATCCCTTTGATGTCTTGGGTAGACCAATAATAAAATCCATACTTATGTCCTCCCACTTCAAGAGGGAATAGGCAATGGTTGTAATTCACCAGCAGACCTCAAATGTATAGCTTTCACCTTTTGACAAGTATCACACTTTGCTATATATCTAGCAATCTCTATTTTCATTTTAGTCCACCAGAATCTTTGCTTCAAATCATGGTACATCTTGTTGCTTCCCGGATGGATAGATAACCTAGTAGCATGTGCCTCTTCTAGAATTGACTGTCGCAACTCAGAAACTTTTGGTACCACCAGGCGATCCTTGAACCACAACACATCTTCATCATCAATGCTAAAGCATTCCGCTTTTCCATTCTTGACTCTTTCCTTGATATGGGCTATACCCTTGTTTTCCTTCTAAGCAGCAATAACTTGATCTTGAATAGTGGCTTCAACAATTATGTTGGTCAAACTTCCTTGTTGAATTACTTCTACATTCAACTTCTCCATTTCTTAACATAAATTCAGACCCATTGTTCTCACTGTCAGATAGTTGCAATAACTTTTGTGACTAAGGGCATCTGCAACTACATTTGCTTTACCAGGGTGATAATGTACTTCCAAATCGTAATCCTTAATTGGTTCTAACCATCTTCTTTGTCGCATGTTCAACTCTGACTGAGTAAAGATATACTTTAAGCTCTTGTGGTCTATATACATATGACATGTATTACCAAGTAGGTAATGCCGCCAAATCTTTAGAGCATGAACCACAACTGCTAACTCCAGATCATGAGTCGGATAGTGTTCTTCATGTTGCTTTAGTTGTCGGGATGCATAGGCAATGACTCGGGCTTCTTGCATCAACACACATCCAATACCAATACCTGAAGCATCACAATAGACGTCAAACGGCTTTTCGATATCAGGTTGGGCTAATACTGGTGCAGTGGTTAACAGTCTCTTCAAAGTCTGGAAAGCCTCCTCACAATCTGATGACTAGACAAACTTAACTTGGTTGTTCAACAATTCAGTTATGGACTTTGATATTTTTGAGAAATTTGGAATAAACCGACAATAATACCCCGCCAATCCTAGAAAACTCCGAACTTGATGAACTGTGGCTGGCGGTTTCCAATCAAGCACATCCTTCACTTTGCTAGGATCAACTGCAACTCCTTCGGCTGACAAGACATGTCCAAGAAATTGCAGTTCCTTAAGCCAAAAATCACACTTGCTAAACTTGGCATATAGTTGATGTTCTCTCAAATGAGTCAGAACAATTCTAAGATGTTCCGCATGTTCTTTCTTATTCTTGGAATATACTAAAATGTCATCAATAAACACCACTACAAACTTGTCTAGCTCAGGCATGAATACTGAGTTCATTAGATACATGAAATGAGCTAGAGCATTTGTCAAACCAAAAGACATTACCAAGTACTCATATAATCCATATCTTGTGGTAAATGCCATTTTGGGAATATCTTCATGCTTTATCTTGATTTGGTGATATCCTGATCTCAAATCTATTTTGGAGAAAACTTTGGCTCCGGCCAATTGATCAAAAAGCAAATCTATCCGAGGTAATGGATACTTATTCTTGATGGTCACTTCATTCAATGGACGATAGTCAACACATAACCTTAGGGTCTCATCTTTCTTTTTCACAAAAATTGCCGGACATCCCCAAGGTGAGGAACTAGGTTGGATAAACCCTTTCTCAATTAATTCTTGTAACTGAGTCTTCAACTTGGCCAATTCCTTAGGTGGCATTCTATGAGCTCTCCGAGAAATCAGAGCTGTTCCAGGTTGTAACTCTATATTAAACTATACATCCCTATCAGGTGGTAGACCAGGTAAATCTTCAGGAAACACATCCAGAAATTCACATACTACCGGAATATCTCTAATCTCTTTGACAGCAGTTGCACAAATCTTGCCCACTGATCTTCTTAGGGTTGGAAGTTGGATGAGAAGTTGAGAATTACTATTAGGCAAACTCACTCTTAAAGTCCTATTCAAAGCATCTATAACAACCTTATGCTGATACATCCAATTCATTCCCAAAATTACATCTATATCCTGATCCTTAAGGATAATCATGGTAGTAGGAAAAATATGCCCACCTAGGTTTACGGGTACCTAGTACACCATTTCCTTAGTACACAAACATCCCCCGGGTGACTGTATAAAGAAACTTTCCTTTGTTGCCCCAATTGAAATTTCATGCTTCACGACAAATGTTCTATTGATGAATGAATGCGATGCGCTAGAATCAAAAAGTATAACTGCAGGGTGATTGGCAACAGGAAACATACCCATCATCACTGGCTCCCCTTCTGGAATTTCTCCAGCTTGAATATAGAACACTCGCCCTGTCTTCCTCTCATCTTTGCCCTTCTGAGCATTTTGATTGGGGTTCTTGTTTGGTGCCTGACCCTGTTGTTGATTGGCAGGGGTCTTCTAATAATTTTGATTAGCCTGCCTAGGATATGGACATTCCCTGGAGAAATGACCAGTCCTTCCACAATTGTAACATGGATAGTTGTGACCCTGGGATGTTGGAGCATTGCCACCAGGAGCATTGGTTGACTATGAATTCGGATAGGTGATAGCAGGATGGACATTTGACTGTTGCCCGGCTTGGAACTGCGGCGAACGATAAGGAGGACGATTATGATGTACTGGATGATAAATCACCCTCTGCCTCTTCTGATTTCCCCCAAAAGATCCAGATGGCACACTCTTTTTCTTTTTGAGCTCCTTATGCTGCCGATACTTTGACTCTGAAGCAATTGCAATATTTACTGCCTCATGATAAGTAACATTGGTACAAGTGGTCATCATAGTCTACAACTTGGTATTCAGGCCTCTCATAAACCACTTCTTCTTCTTGGCATCAGTATTGACATGTTCTGATGCATATTGGGACAGATGATTAAATCTTCCCATATACTGCATCACGGTTTGATCTCCTTGCTTCAAAGCAAGGAATTCATCTAACTTCATTGCCATCACTCCTTCAGGGATATAATGGGCTCTAAAGGCAGTACAGAACTCAGCCCAAGTTATTGGAATGCCAGCAGGTTGCATAGCCACTAAGTTTGCCCACCAAGCACTTGCTGCTCCTCTAAGTTGCTGGGCGGCAAACACAGGTTTTTGATACTCCGTGCATGGAATAAGGTCAAATTTCTGCTCCATGGTTCGAAGCCAGTAATCAGCCTCCAATGGTTCATCTACCTTGGTGAACACCGGGGGTCTTGTGTCTATAAAATCAACATATGTAGCCTCCTGTCTGTTATGGTGGCGACCACGGTTTCCATGCATTTGATTCTGATTACTCTGAGCCATCTCATGAAGCAAATGAGAATTTTCAGCCGTCACATTGACAAGTGCGGTTATAGCATCAGCTAAATTTGTTGGAACTGGTGGCGGATCTGGAATACCATCCTCATCTTGTGAAGTTCCAGGAACATACGAACCCCGCGTATGACGCATCTGCTCATAACAAACCAAACTTTATTCACATGTCTTTATTGAATTGTACCAAAGCTTACTCTAGACACATTACATAGAGTTTACTAATGTATAAATAAACCCATGAGTATGAAAACAAGACTACGTAACTTAACTAGAGCTACTATTATACAACTCTACTCTTTTCCTCAATTTCTTCAAACTTTAGGCTCGGTATCCATTCCAGAATTATTACTGCCTTCATCATCACTTTCATCGATCATTACTAATTCTTCAGGATCTTCTTCCTCTTCCTCTCCCGATTCATCATCATCGGCAAGGATGACATCGGGGTCCATGGCATTAGCTTGAGGCTCATGATTTGGATTTAGTAGATTGCTAAGCCTATGAACTTCCTCATGTAGATAAGTATTATGTTCTTCTAAATCTTCTACATAGAATTCTAGCTCATGAGTTCTAGCTCTAGCTACATTTTTCCTCTGCCAAGCTTCATTTTTTCCCTCCACCGTACGAATCAACATACGTTCATAGTTCCTATGCGTGGTGGTGAGATGCCTCAATTGACCCTGTAATTCTCCTATTTGTATAACATCCAAAGCCCTATCTCTAGTAGATTGTGCTAACTCTATAGAAACCCTCAATATCTCTGCTTAGGGATCAGACCTAGCACTGCTACTGCTAGCACCATCATTTCTAGGGGCAAGTTGGTGACGAGGAACTCCTTTGGGTTCTGGTGGACTTATGGGGCGTCATCTTGGCACGAGCCATACTGTAGGAAACCAATTTAATCCAAATGAGACCATTTGACCAAAATCCAAAAAGTAGCTAAGATGGATTACATTCCTCAAACCAGACTCACTACTCAACTCCAGACTAAGAGGTGAAGGAAGTAACGAGTAAATTATTCATGATGCATGAGTCGTTCTTATGAATCAAAAACATCAAAGTTTATAATGCACATAAACAACATTTATTTTTATATAGGGCATAGTAATATTACTACTCCACCACACAAAACCTTTTTAATCAAATATGAAATGGTGAGAAAGAAACAAGATAAGTCAGAAGCAATTTGGACCAAATTATCAAGTTAAATTTAGTCATCCCAAATCATTTTGAAGTTTTTGTAAAACAATACAACAAAAACCTTGTAACAATTTGCTCTGATACCATTCTGTGGCAGAACCTCCTAAGTTATAGGGCCCACATGCACCTGTCACTGTCCGATGACCTTTGACATCTATGCATATGTTTCCATTAACTTAAAAAGACTGTCGGGTGTTCTTGGGGAACCCTGAATCATCCACGATTTCCGAGTAGGATCACGTTACAGAGTCAATGCAGTATTATAATATTTATTCAAATATCAGTACCAGAGTAAAAACAACGGAAGTCTTACGATAACATAGTTTACAAACCAGTTGTTTCAAACCTTACAAACTAAGTTCAATAATTATTACAAACCATAGTAGTAGTGGAGTGGCATAATTAACATATACATAACACACAAAATAAACATCCTGCCCAAGGATCACTCATTTACTTCTCATCATCAGAACGAACGATAGTCATGTAGCATGACCCAAAATAGATCTGCTCATGAGGCTCACCTGCAACAAGGGTCAACGAACCCTGAGTACAAAAGTACTCAACAAGACTTAACCGAAATATTAACTGATAACTTAGGAATGCAGGCTCAGGGATTCAAGGTATAGCTTTAGCAATGATCAAAGTTCTTTTGCATAAAAGCTCTTTTAACAACATTCTTTATAAAGAAAACTTCTTAAGAATTATATATAAAGTTGACACGATCCGCACTGAGATCATGAAACTTCATATCCAACACCTTCACAAGCCTTATTCAAGTTCTAGTTATTAATACTACGATGATGAACAGTGAGTTGAGTCTCCATAACCGAGGAGCAACGATGATTCAAACCGATTAAACCCAGCTGGGAATTCCAGACCACACGACATATGTAGGTCCCCGACCTACATATACCAACCTGCACTCAGATCCTCTAAAACAAGAACGGGTCCACGCCACCCGAGAATACAGTACTCCACCATTCCAGCCCATGGCCATGTGGGTACACGCTATTCCCACCATCTCTCCACTCCCAGTGCGCGAGTAGCCATTCTCGTAATAGAATTGCCAAGTTCAGGCTTACCGGAGTATGTGGTTAGTACTACAAATTCTCACCTCATGCAATTCAACAATAGATGTGCCTTAATCGACACAGGCGGAAAGAACCCTCTCACAAGACCTCCATGTCTTGTGGCTCACACACACCGAGTCTACCTGGTCTAGATTTATTACTCCACATTCCCATATAACATGCTAACATAATTAACCAATGTTCCATTTAAAACTTGCAGGTGGCAGGTAGTCACCCGACTTTCATCGTTCTACGCATAGCTAAGCAAAACTAGGCATATACGAGTTTAAAACTGGTAATATGGTAAATATGGAATAACAAGGGTGGTAATGCACCAATTAGGCTCTTACTTAACCCCTAACCACTTAATGCAGTAACAGAAAGTAAAAGCGAAATTAATTTGTAAAACACAAGGTAGGGTTGTATGCATCCGGGGCTTGCCTTCGTTGACGGAAAAGTCTGGCTCCTGCGACGTTTCACAAGTATTCGATCCGACCTCAATAGACGGAATAACCTCCTCAACAACTTGATTAACTACCATGTGTTCACCCTCGTTCACTACACATAATAACAATGCCATGTTCAACATGATGCGGAATACGAAACATGATGCTCGATGATGGATGCAAAATTAATAATTTGAATACAACTTTCCTTCGCGGTACAGTTGCAAGTCAAACAACTAAATCTTTTTTGTAACACATACATCAATTGCCAAGGATCATTATCAACTAATGACCCAAGGTCATCACTCAATCCAAAGTTTCAAACAAAACCTAAATCATTAAAGGTTACTATTTGCTTTTATGAATTAATTATTTAATTCAAAATTATGAAATAAATCAACTTATTCTAATTGAGCTCAAAATTTTTGTAAATGTTCATTACATGATAAGTAAGTGACAAAACAAATTTCATAATTTTTGGACAATTAAATAAGCCTAGAAAAATCATGGAAATCCACTTATTAATAAATTGAACAATTTTTATCACATTCAAAAATTTCTAAAAAACATTATTTCATATTTTTCTTAAATACTTTACATCATAGAGAAGTCACACAAAAATTTTCATAATTTTTGGAGCTCTAAATAAATCTACACAAAAATAACAAAAACAGACAGTATTCATTCAAATCTAAAAATAGAAAAAAACCATTTGAACGCTGAGTCACTGACAACCCGACCCCACCTGTCATCCCTATCCTCTGACGTTGACCGTGGCAGCGACGGCTCTAACCAGCGATTCCTCGCCGATGGTGAGATCACCGGCGACAGCAAGGGTACTAACATGATCACTACGTCACAGCGCATCGATCTATGGCACTAACGCGACCAATTACGGACCAAACCGAGCACTACGCCGACCATGGCGGACACGGTGGCACGGCAGCGCTACGCCGGCGGTGTGAGACCTATGAAGCTAAAATAGATGGCTCAGGAAGCATCAGCAGCTCACCCCAAACGCGACTGAGTAGAGCACAAGGCCGGAGGAGCAACGGAGAGGTGGGTCGACGTTCCGAGCAAGCACGGCGGAGCTGATCGTCGTCAGTGACGATGTTCCGGGAGCTGTGGTGGTCAAAATGAGAAACCAATGGGTCATGGAGTACCACAGCATCACGGCGAAGATGAAGCAAGACTCAGCAGGGGCAGAGGCATACCGTGGAGCTCTGGCCATGGCGAAGTGCTCGCGACGGGGACGCTGCCGGCCGCGAGGAAGAAAAGCGCGCACCGCGAGTTTCCAGTGAAGACAAGCCACAAGGATGGGTTTGCTGGACGTGCAAGGAACTAGTGGAGCTGGGACATGCTTTGCTGCGATGGTGTGGGCGCTGGTTCGACGGCAAAAGCTCGACGGAGCTGCGGCGGCGGTGACTGGAATACAGAGGAAAGGAGCGGGGGCAAACGGCGACGGCTCTGGTTATAAAGGATGGCCAGGAAGCTCAAGGAAGCCACGGCAAAACCATTTCCCTTGCCAACGCGACGCCCAGACAGCCACGCGCATGACTGGAAGCAAGCCGAAGCTCGCCGGTGGTGTAGCACAAGCGGTGAACACTGTTCATCGAAATTACAAGTTTGCCATTCGCCAAAATTCACAAATTACTCTCAAATTTTCATAACAACTCAAAAATCTCCAAAAACAAAAGTTGTTCAAAATCAAAAGTTCTACAACTTTGCTTCTATAACCATCTCCTAATTCGGTCTAGATTTTGAAATGAACTTTTGAATTTGAATAGGGAAATTTAACGAATTACGCCTTTTTGAATTACTCAAAATTTTTCTAAACAACTTGAAAAACTCCAAAAACAAACTTTGTATAACATGCCAAGATCTACACTTTTGCTTTTGGGCTCAACCCCAAAATATGCTTAGATTTTGAAATGGATTTTTCAGGATAGGATTTAAATGTCGAAAAGCGGGGTTTTCTCGAAAAATTCAAAACCCAGACAAACTTTGAACTTGAGTCAAACAATACAATTCAACACTCATTACACAAATGTAAACTTGTTTTAGTAAATGCACATCAAAGTTTTCACCAAATGCCAAATGCTTTGCAATGCATATGATGACATGTCAGATTTTAATATTTAAACACCCGAGGTGTTACAGTAGTGATGATGATGACGACGACGATGATGATGATGACGAGGTAGTCGTCGACGTGGATTGGGGCGTCCTAGAGGACGAGGACACGCTAACAAGTGCCCACCTGTCCGTGCTGGGACCCTTCCCGTTCCACGTGGAGGGAAGTGAGTCAGTGAAGTCGGTGGAGGCCAGAGAGTCCGCTGTTTCGCACGGCATGCCGTCCGAGGATCAGTGGATGGGGGAAGGTGGGCCTACCGCCGCTGAACCTGAGGTGATGGTGGAGGGGAGTGGCTCTGGTGCCGTGCCCCATGAGATGATGGAGGGGAGCGGCTCTAGTGCCGCGCCCCACAAGGTGAGGGAGATGAGCCCCCCTACCTCGGAGCAGGGGACAGGCTCGAAACGGTCCCGCCTAGACGAGTCGGGGCAAGAATCTAGGGATCCATCCCCAAAACGCTTTCACCGGCCGAGGGCATCAGCGTAAGCTACTGATTCCCCTATTTTCATCCTTTTTCCATTTCTATTTTGACCTAATGGCTATTACCTTTGTGTAGGTTCTTACGGACGGGTCACCCTCTGGGGCTGGCGCCCAAAAAGAGCCTCACCATACAGGTGGGATGAATGGCGCTGCCCGACGTCACCCCTATTTCGGGCAGGAGCGGTGCCGATGTTGGGGCCATGTTGGCCAATTCGATGGCGCCTATGGTGGCGCCCGTGCCCTCGGTGGTTGCCGAGCAGGCGGCATATTTCGTGGTGGGCGTGGTACAGCCGGCCGAGGGTCGGGTGACGCCGACGAAGGTCGTTGTGACCGTGCTGAGCCAGGCTCAGCCGGATGCCGCTACGGTGGTGCTTGAGGGCGCAGTGTAGTCCATGCCACCTAGGGCCCAGGTGGATCTGCCCGTGACGCTCGAAGCGGCCAAGATGGAGGAGGGTCCGGTCGGAGGGTCCTCGAGCGTGGCGGTGGTGCCGCATAGGGTCAGGAGGGAGCTGCCCTTGGCCCCTTTATTGGGAGGAAGTCGCTCCCCCATGCGGAGGGAGCCATCGCTCCAGTGGATGGCCGCCTAGGATCCGACATTGGCTCTTTTCTCGCTCGATGATCATGCCAAGAGCATGGAGCAGGAGGGTCTTGACATCGGAATCTCGACCATGCTGGATGCCCTGGACCGTGCCAGAGGAGCCCTATGTGAAATCGTTGTTCCTACTACCCAGGTATTTGCTTAGTTTTCTTCTTTCTTCGCATGTTTTTGTGTTTACGTATTTCTGATACTAGTCTTCTTCCTCTTCAGATTCTTGTTGCTCGTAGTCAGAATAAATCCCAATTCCTCCGCGAGTAGATGGCAGAGTGGGATCGGCTTTCTAAGGAGGCCCGGCTGTGGGCAGATATGGCCGCACAGCTTGCTGCCGCCTAGGAGCGGGAGGCCTAGGCACATCAGGACGCAGAGGAGGCCCACAGGATGTTTGAGGATTTGTCGGCGAGGTTAAAGCTGGATGTGGAGGAGATCACGAGGCTCCGAAAGGAGCGAGATGAGCTGCTACAGAGGAATGCCATGGCTAATGAGAAGGTCAGCGAGGTCCTGAAGGAGCTAGAGATGGAGTGGGACCTCAGGCAGAAGGCCGAGAGTAGGGCCATGGCCCTTCAGCAGAAGGTGGACGAGGACGTCGAGGTGGTCCGCTCTCTCTGGGCAGATCTCAATGACACGGTGAGCCGAAGGTTGAGCGCCGAAAACATCTCTGTCAAGCTAGAAAAGGAGCTTGCCCATGTACGAAGGACCCTTTAGACTGAGAGCGACGAGCACAATCTTCTGCAAGCTACGGTCGAGGTGGTCCTTGATGCCCTGAAGGTGGTGGAGCTTGTGGAGACCAGCCCGCTCGTGGCTCGTGCCACAGGTATCACAGCGCGGGTGGGCCAACTTGAGGAAGATGCTTTTCACACCAGGATCAACCAGGCCTTCACCATCGCCCATGCTCATTATGAGAAGGAGATCAACCTAAAGGTGATGAGCGAAGGTTTCCCGCCTACCTATGAGGATGATGAGCTAGAGGCAATTGAGAAGATGGTGGCTCCCCTTGCGAAAAACCTAGCGGATAATCTGAAAGAAATGGTTCTCCCTTCGCGGGAGTAGTTAGTCGAATAATTTTGAGCACAACTTATATGTAATATGTGAACAAGTGTCGATATTTTCAAGTCTGGACACAGTTTCATGATTTTGCTTCGTAATTTCATTTTATTTGATTTTTTGTGATCTTACCAATCTGTTCCCCCGAATCTTGCCGCTGGTCTTGATGCGAGGAGATTGTTTTGAAAAAAAGGAAGGGAGGTAGCCGTACCTTAACCAGCCCCCAAGTAAGGTCCGACCCCCTACATTTGCTGGGGTTGGGGGTTACTGGAGACCAGAATGTTCAGCTGGAATCCCATTTCATGGTTTTTGTGACAGGGTCGGAAAAGTTCTTGGATGGCATTGCAATATTCCCTGCCCTATCTTCCAACAGAAATCCCCAACTGGGGACTCTATGGGCTCGGTAAGGTAGGGCCTTCGAACCTATGTCCCTGTATTGATCGTCTTGAGCCCCCAGGCCTTGTTAGGGTCTGATAGGGGTCGGCCGTAATTTGCGTGTTACCCCGTCCTCGATTTTCGCAATCGGAGGGGCTGAGTAAACGACACTTGCCTCGACGGCTTGAGTACCGCGCTCAATGAGCTCGCTAACGGGTACGTTCGTGTGGAATCTGGGTCCATCATTTACTGATGGGGTAGGTAGAGACCTCTGGTGGCACTCCACAACTTCTTAACCCGCCTCTCGACAGATGCCCAAGCCGTTCGATAGGCTTAGGCGGCCCGATGGACTCTCCTCGATGGAGATTTTGTGGGTTTTGCTCGGGGTTAGAATTGAACGAGAAAAGGTTAAGACGTCCCTGTCCATTTTTGAGTAGGGTCGGGCAAGGCCGCTGGGGCTCGTCTTGGTTACTTCTCCCTGGTTCTTGTTTGGCACAAGGCGGCCTCGAGCCCTTCGTGGGCTGGCCTTCGAACCTCGGCCTGTTGCCACCTATATTGAATGAGGCAACGACCGTTTCATGACGCGACACGAAGCGTTGGGATGCAACGTTTTGCATATGTATAATATAATCAAAATGAAGGCGGGGTCAGTAACATTACCTTGGCGGTATGAGTGACGGAAAGCTCCTACCAGATGTGTCCATGCGGGGTTCGGGCCCTGATGTTTGCGATGAGGTTGGAGTAACCTACATAAGAATCGCTATTCTTTGTTTTTCGTATCTCGGTGGCGGTCCAAGCTGTTCAATTGACTTAGGCAACCTGACAGCTTCTCCTTTGGGGGAGATTCTTTAGGTGGACCCCTCTGAACCCTTCTTGAGAAGGCAGACATCGAAGATGGAGACGCGGGGGGCGTTGAGTGTGATTTTTCCGGTGAACAAAAACACTGTAGCTTCCGAGGCGTAGGGTCTGCTAGTTCGTCTAGTTTTACTCAAAGTTTTATGCCTGTATTTCATGCCCCTGGTTTCAAGCGTATGGAGGGGTCAGGTGAGGAGGATGTCTAGACTGGTAGACATCCTCGGTAGCCCCCGAGTGATGTTCGTGTCCCCACCGTTTGACGGGGTTAGAAGCTCGGTAATAAATTTTAACGCGTAAAGTAAGAAGGCAGAGATGCTTATCTTTCTTTGGACGTTTGTTCGTTGTCTCTCCTGGGCTGCATGGTCAACCTAGGAGATCCGTTGGGCTCCCCTTTACAGAGGTCCTATCATTGGATCATTCCGTGGTCTTGCATGGGGAGGCAAAGGGTCATCTGCCCATGTGGGCACCTTAATTGCCGCGTCCAGAGCGGGTCAGTGGTGGGCCATACCCATGTAGTGTCCAGTTTGACCGGGGAGGGGGGACGCCTTGTCAATCGGGGCGCGTCTTATCAGTTCCAGCGCGTCCCCTCAGGTGTCTATCAGCATTGATTCCGTATTTAAGGAGGGGAAGGGAGAGGGTTTTTGGTCCAACCTTTCACCTTTCCTTAGCTGCAGTGTCTCCTCTTTAAATAGGGAGGGGGAGGGGAGTTGTCATCCCACCTCTTCTTCTACCTCTGAGCTGCTACCTCTCCTTCTTCTTCCTTTCCGCTGAATGCGTCCATGCATCGCGGCGGTTCCTGAGTGAGGAAGAGTAATGCCAGAGAGAGAGAAAACTCACAAATCCGCTCATGAATCTAGAGCGTGATGTCGAGTCGGAGGTCATCCAACGTAGATGAGATGGTGCATGCCGCCCTTGCTGAGGAGTCACTGCTGCCGAAGGAGAAGGAGCGCTGGTGGGTGCCGTATGTTGTCGACTTTGCCATTGTTTGCTGTGTTCCTCCTTTGGCAGGAGGCATTTCCTGCCCTGACACTGTTGTTAGGGTTGTGGCTAGCGACGATGGCATAGCCCCCGGACACCCTGGTGGAGGCGTCGCTGTTGGGGTTGTGGCTGACGATGATGGCGTAGTCCCCGGATGCCCTGGCGGAGGCATTGTAGATGACGGCGCCTTCGAGGATCTCACGAAGCAGCGGGATGTCGCCGATGGAGAGTGTGGCGCGGCGACCGTAGCAGTACTTGTAGTAAAGCTAAGCAGAGACTGTAATTGAATAATTTTGTGGGGAAGCCCCTGAGTAAATAGTCCTTTGAGTTTACAAGTATATTAGTCCTTTTTGTAATGAAATCACTTTGTAAGTGGCAAATTTGTGCAAAAAATGAACAAAATTTCATCTTTTGCTTATGGCAAGCAATTTTTTATCTTTCTCTTTTTTGTAGAAATGGTTTTAGTGCCCTCTGATCCTTCTCACGGTCTAAGTCATAAGAAACTTGGAACGTGGGCGAACTAATTCTGATTGAGCTGGTGAGCAAAGAGGTTGCAACCGCTAGGGCATGGGTCTCCCGTAGTCCTACCAGTTGTATTCAGAATTTGTTCCCAAAATCTTAGCCCTTAGGACTTGTTTATGAGAAGAATGGAAAACTTAGAGAATGTTTGCAAATATAACACAGGAGGTTTTTGCAAGCGTAATACTTGTATTACATGTCAGCCCCCGAGTGAGGTCTGACCCCTCGCGATTTGTAGGGGTCGGAAGTCACTAAGGATCGAGGTTTTGTAATGACAAAAACTGATAAGGAAGAGTATACGCTTATTTTAAGGGTAAAAACGATGTAGCTGCTCAATGTTCTAGGCATTGGTGAAGACCTCGCCGTTGATAGTTTTCAACCTGTAGACGCCTAGGCGAAGTACTTCCATGACGACGTAGGGCCCTTCCTAGGGCGGAGAGAGTTTGTGGCGGTCCTTGTTGCTCTGCATAAGGTGGAGGACGAGGTCCCCGACGTTGAAGGCTTGACCCCATACCCGTCGGCTGTGGTACCATCACAACGCCTGCTGGTACTTAGCTGAATGGTGGAGGGCGATGTCGCGGGCTTCATCTAGTTGGTCCATGGCATCTTGGTGAGATGCCTTGGCCCCCCTATTCGTCGTATGCTTTGATTCTTGGTGCTCCATAGTCGAGGTCCATTGGGAGAACGGCCTTGGAACCATAGACCATGAAGAAAGGTATGTAGCCGGTGGCCCGGCTAGGATCTGTCCTTAGGCTCTAGAGCATGGCTGGGAGCTCAACGAGCCAGCGCACGCTGAACTTGTTCAACTATTTGAAAATTCTGGGTTTGAGGCCTTGAAGGAGCATGCCGTTTGCACGCTCGACCTGCCCGTTCGTTCGGGGGTGTGCGACGGCTGCCCAATCGATCCGGATGTGTTGTTCATCACAGAATCGAACGAATTTCCTACCAGTGAACTGCATGCCAATGTCTATGATGATGGAGTTTGGTACTCCAAAGCGATGGATGATGTCGAGGAAGAATAGCACAGCTTGCTCGGATTTGATCGTGGATATTGGTCGAGCTTCAATCCATTTTGTAAACTTGTCTATGGTGACAAGCAGGTGGGTGAAGCCCCCGGGTGCCTTTTTGAGTGGCCCAACCAGGTCGAGCCCCTAGACTACGAAGGGCCACATGATGGGGATCATCTGGAGTGCCTAGGCCAGGAGGTGTGTTTGCCGAGCGTAGTACTGACACCCTTCGCAGGTGCGTACAATTTGCTCGACATCGGCTACTGCGGTGGGCCAGTAAAAGCCTTGTTGGAATGCATTTCCAACCAAGGTTCTTGGTGCGGCATGATGACCACAGATTCCACCGTGGATGTTGCCCAGCAGGAGCTTCCCCTGTTCGCCAGGGATACAGAGTTGCAGAATACCGATGTGACTCCATTTGTAGAGTTCACCCTCTATAAGAACAAAGGACTTGGCGCGTCGCGCGAGCCATCGGGCTTCTATCTTGTCTACCGGTAGTATGTCGTGGAGGAGGTAGTCGAGGTAAAGCGTTCTCTAGTCATCGGGAGGGTCAAACTCTGTTGCTGGGTCCTCTTCAAGCTCCATAACCTCGGGGTTGGGCGGAGCAGTTAGCGGATCGGCCCCTAGGGTCAGACTAGATGGGCCATCATCGGCTTGTTCCGACCCCGCGTAGCGTACCAAGGGTTTGTGTTGATCGCTGGCAAAGACGTCTGTCGGGACTGGCTCTCGGCCGGACACTGCTTTCGCGAGCATGTCGGCTGCTTCGTTGAGGCGCCTTGGGATGTGATTGAGTTTGAGGCCGTCGAATCTATCCTCCAGCCGTCGGACTTCTTGATAGTATGCCTCCATCTTGGCGTCATGGCAGCATGACTCCTTCATGACCTGGTTGACGACCAGCTGAGAGTTGCCCCTGATGTCGAGGTGTTGAATGCCCAGCTCAATGGCGATTCATAGGCCGTTGATGTGCGCTTCATATTCTACAGTATTGTTTGATGAGGGGAAATGGAGCCGAACCATGTACCTCATGTGGACCCCGAGGGGGGATACAAAAACTAGTCCTACTCTGGTGCCCTTCTTCATCAGCGATCCATCGAAGTACATTATCTAGTACTCTTGATCGACGACTGCTGGTGGCATCTGGACCTCGGTCCACTCCGCGATGAAGTCAGCCAGTACCTAAGGTTTGATCGCTGTTCGGGGGGCATAAGAAATGCCCTGATCCATTAGCTTGAGCACCCACTTTGTGGTTCTTCCCATAGCATCATGGCTACGGACGACCTTGCTGAGGGGGAACGATGTCACTACTGTTACAGGGTGTGACTCGAAGTAGTGGTGTAGCTTCCTCTTGGTGATGAGGACGGTGTAGAGGAGTTTCTAGATTTGGGAGTAGCGGGCTTTGGAGTCAGATAACACCTCGCTAATGAAATATATAGGGCGCTGCACCTTGAAGGCGTGCCCCTCTTCCTCTCGCTCTACCACTAAGGCGAAGCTGATCACTTGGGTGGTGGCCGATATATATAGTAGGAGGGATTCTCCGTTGCATGGAGGAACTAGGACCAGAGATTTAGTTAAAATCGCTTAACCATGTCAAGCAACTCCTGAGCCTTGGCTGTCCACTCAAAGCGGTCAGATTTCTTCAGGAGTCGATAAAGGGGGAGTCCTCATTCGCCGAGGTGCGAAATAAATCGGCTGAGGGTGGCAAGGCACCCTGTGATCCGCTGAACCCCCTTTATGTTTTGGATTGGGCCCATCCTTGTGATGGCTAATATCTTTTCCGGGTTGGCTTCGATGCCGCGCTCGGAGACGATGAAGCCGAGCAGCATGCCCCTCGGGACCCCGAAAACACATTTTTCGAGATTGAGTTTGATGCCGTTTGCCCAAAGTTTCGCAAAGGTTTGTTCAAGGTCAGCGACAAGGTGTTCAGCTCGCTTGGACTTGACTATGATGTCATCGACATAGGCCTCAACGGTTTGCCCGATGAGGTCTCCAAAGCAATTGAGCATACAACGCTGGTAAGTTGCCCTAGCATTCTTCAGATCAAATGGCATTGAAATGTAGCAAAACGATCCGAAGGGGGTGATAAAAGATGTCGCGAGCTGGTCAGACTCTTTCATCGTGATTTGGTGGTAACCAGAGTATGCGTCAAAGAAACAGAGGGTTTCGCACCCCAAGGTGGAATCGACTATTTGGTCTATTTGTGGCAAAGGAAATGGATCCTTTGGACACGCCTTGTTGAAGCCTATGTAATCGATACACATTCTCCATTTCCTGCTCTTTTTTCACACAAGAACAGGATTTGCCAACCACTCTGGGTGGTGTACTTCTCTGATGCACACAGCAGCTAACAATTTTGCTATTTCTTCACCAATGGCTCGGCATTTTTCCTCATCGAAACGGCGCAGGCGTTGCTTCACTAGCTTGGAGCTCGGGAGGATCTGGAGAGTATGCTCGGTGACCTCCCTCGAGATGCCCGGCATATCCGAGGGTTTCCACGCAAAGATGTCTTTGTTATCGTGGAGGAAGTCAATGAGCGCGCTTTCCTATTTGGAGGAGAGCGCGGTCCCGATATGGACTTTTTTGCCCTCAGAGTTGCTGGGGTCCAAGAGGACCTCCTTGGGTCCTTCCGTCGATTCGAATGACCTCTTCGCGTTGAGTGCCTCTTCAACGACCTCCTCCCTGAGGGTGGCAAGCTCTTTGGAGGCGATGACCGTGGATGCATGTCTGCAGCATTTGACTTCGCACTCGTAAGTGCGCTAGAAGGAGGTGCCGATGGTGATGACCCCACGGGGGCCCAGCATCTTCAGCTTAAGGTACGTATAATTAGGGACGGCCATGAACTTCGCGTAGCATGGTCATCCCAGGATGGAGTGGAAAGTCCCCAGGAACCCCACTATGTCGAAGGTGAGGGTCTCAGTCCAGTAATTGGACCGATCCCCAAAAGTGATGGGTAGATCGATCTGCCCTAGTGGCACGGCTTGCCTACCAGGCACGACGCCATGGAAAGGTGCTCGGATGGGATGGAGGTTCGTTCGATCGACGCCCATCTCGTCGAGTGCCTTAGCATACATGATGTTGAGGCCGCTGCATCTGTCCATTAGTACTTTCATGAGCTGCTTTGGACCGACAATTGGATCGATGACAAGTGGGTACCTTCCCGGGTGTGGGACAGCATCCGGATGGTTGGTCCGGTCGAAGGTTATGGCGGATTTCGACCATCGGAGGAAGGCAGGTGTGGCTGGTCTAGCTATATAGACCTCGCGGTGCGCGACCTTCTGGCGGCGCTTGGAGTCATAGGCCGTTGATCCTCTGAAGATCATGAGGGCATCGGTTGGCGTTGGGAAGGCGTCGTCCTTCTCCTCTACGTCATCTATGGCAAGAACAGGCTCCTTCCCCTGCTCCCCTTTGTTAAGGCCCCTAGACAAGTATTTGCGCAGGAGGCCACAATCCTTGTATGGATGCTTGGCTAGGAAGGCGTGGTTTGGGCATGGCCACTCGAGCATTTTCTCGAAGTGGTTCAGAGTGCCCTCCGTGGGCTTTCGGCCACCTTTGCGATCGGCAGCGGCCACAAGCAAGTTGTCGCGCCGTTGCTTCTTATTTTTCCTTTTGGCGGGACGGTTGGAGGCGCCTTCGCCGGTGTCCTCGTCCCACCTCGTCTTTCCATCGGAGCGATCAAAGATGGCTCCAACCGCCTCCTCTCTAGAGGCATGACTGGTGGCGATGTCCAGGAGTTCCTTGGTAGTCCGTGGGCACCTGCATCCTAGCTTGTGGACCAGGGATTCACAGGTTGTCCTAGATAGGAAGGCTCCTATCACGTCGGCGTCGGCGACGTTAGGGAGCTCGTTGCACTACCAAGAGAAGCACCGGATGTACCCGCGGAGGGTTTCATCGGCCTTCTAGCGGCAGTTCTTGAGGTCCCATGGGTTTCTAGGGCGTTTGTACGTGCCCTGTGAAAGCTCTAGTTTGGTTTTGGTTAATTGATGAAACCCTAAGTGCTAACCTAGTTTATCAAAGTGATTATGAGATAGGTAGCACTACTCCAAGTGATAAAGCAATAACGAAGATCATGACAATGGTGATAGCATGGTGATGATCAAATGCTTGAACTTGGAAAAGAAGAAAGAGAAAAACAAAAGGCTCAAGGCAAAGGTATAAAATGTAGGAGCCATTTTGTTTTAGTGATCAAGACACTTAGTGAGTGTGATCACATTTAGGATAGATAGCCGTACTATTAAGAGGAGTGAAACTCGTATCGGAATGCGGTTATCAAAGTGCCACTAGATTCTCTAACTCATTGCATATGCATTTAGGATCTAGTGGAGTGCTAACACCCTTGATAATATTTGTGAAAATATGCTAACACATGTGCACAAGGTGTTTGTAGGGTTGAGATGGGTTTGGGTCCCTCTCTCCCTCCCGCCGAGCTTGCGAGGCGGGATTCGGCGCTTTCGGGAAAATGAAATGTCTATTTTCCATTGCGCCGGATGCAAAATTCTTGGTGGTTGGCACACTTGAGAAAGGGTGAAGAAGTTAGAGTTAAAATGGAGTTGGTCGAAATGATGCTGGCGTCGGTCTACTGACCGGACGCTGGGTCACTCAGCGACCGGACGCTGAAAGGCTGCGTCCGGTCGAGCTGGCAGAGAGGTCGCCAGTTTCGGTGTTACACCGGACGCTGGACCTGAGATGCACCGGACGCTGGTTTCTGCGTCCGGTCAAACTGACGGGTCTGCACAGACGCTGGGGTTGAGCACCGGACGCTGGTCTGCGTCCGGTCAAGATGGACCGGACGCGTCCGGTCGGAAAAACATGCCTCGGGGAGCTTACTGGAAACGACCGGACGCTGGGGCTTCAGCGTCCGGTCAGTTTTGACTGGAGCGTCCGGTCAGCTTTATAGCCGTTGAAATCTGACGAACAGCGTTTGAAGCTGGTGACGCGTGGCGTCCATCGGGCGACCGGACGCTGAGGGCCAGCGTCCGGTCAGTATGACCGGAGCGTCCGGTCAGAGCGCGTATTGCCCAGTGAAGGGGTATAACGGCTCTATTTGATGGGGGCTCTATTTATAGCCCCATGGCCGGCTCAAGGGAGATCTTCTGCACATTTTCATTGACATAGCATCCTTGTGAGCTTAGCCAAAGCCCTCCCACTCATCTCCATCATTGATCCATCATCATTGTGAGATTGGGAGAGAATCCAAGTGCATTGCTTGAGTGATTGCATCTAGAGGCACTTGGTATTCGTGTTGCGCTGCGGATTTCGCTTGTTTCTCTTGGTGGTTGTCACCACCTAGACGGTTGGAGCAGCGGTGAAGGATCGGCACGAGTTGGTGATTGTTTGTGGCCGCCTTCGGTGATTGTGAGGGGAGTTGTACCTTCCCCGGCGGAGCGCCGAAAGGTAACTCTAGTAAATTGCTCGTGTCATTGAGTTACCTCACTTGTGGGTCGGTTCTTGCGGTGTCCAATTGTGTGGATGAGGTTTGTGAAACACCTCTTAGCCGCCGAACCACCAAGTGTTGGTCGACACAACGGGGACGTAGCGTGTTGGCAAGCACGTGAACCTCGGGAGAAAATCGATTGTCTCTTGTCTTTGGCATTCTCCCGGTGATTGGCTATATATTCATCGTGTGATTGGTTCATCCCCTACACGTCGGTATAATCACTCTACTCACTTATTTACATTCTTGCAAACTAGTTGACACAAGCTCTTTAGTGTAATTAGAATTGAGAGCTTGCTTTATTATTTATATTCATCTAGTTGAGCTCTTTAGAGTAGCAAGGTTGAGAGCTCTTAGTGAGTATTTACATAGCAAGTTTGTGTGCCTAAGTAATCATTGCAACTAGAATTGTTGGATAGGTGGCTTGCAACCCTTGTAGAGCTAGAGCAAGTTTGCATTACGCTATTTGTCATACTAATCAAATTGCTCTAGTTGATTTATAGATTTTTAAATAGGCTATTCACCCCCCCTCTAGCCATATTAGGACCTTTCAAGTGGTATCAGAGCCGTGGTCACCGTTTGATTGAAGGCTTAACAACCTCGGTGTCAAATTATGGCTCAAGTTGTGTTCAACCATGTGGGGGGCAAACCACCATTCTTTGATGGCACAAGCTATGATTATTGGAAGAGAAAGATAAGTGTGTATCTTGGTTCAATCAATGATCAAGTATGGGATGTAACCGAGAATGATTATGCTATCATTAATCCCGACAATCCCACCAACCAAGATAAGTCTAACAAGCAATGCAATACAATGGCTCTCAACACCCTATACAATGCCCTTGATCCAAAGGTGTTTGAGCAAATCAAGGATTGTGAAAGAGCAAATGAAGTGTGGAGGAGATTGGAGGAAACCTATGAGGGCACACCGGAGGTGAAGAGTGCCAAGTTATATATTCTCAAGGACAAGTTGATAGGTTTCAAGATGAAAGATGATGAGAGCATACCGGAGATGTTCCATCGCTTGCAAGTCATTGTCAATGATTTGAAGGCTTTGGGAGAAAAGATCAAGAATGATGATGTCTCTCATCGGTTCTTGATGAGTCTACCTCCAAGGTTTGAAATGTTGAGAATGCTAATCATAAGAGGAGGATTAAAGGAGATCACCCCCAACCAAGTACTAGGTGAAGTCATGACACAAGAGACATACCGTGTGGAAAGGGAGGGGGATGACAAGGAGGACAAGAAGGAAGATGAGGACAAGAAGAAGAAGAGTGTAGCATTCAAGGCTAGCTCATCATCATACAAGAACAAGGGCAAGTCAAAGAAAGAGTCAAGTGATGATGAGGATCTTAGTGATATTGATGATGAAGCTATGGCTCTCTTTGTGCGCAAGATGGGCAAGTTCATGAAGAAGAAGGGCTATGGTGCAAGAAAAAGAAGAGATCACACCAAGAAGAAAGAGTATGTGAGAAGATGCTATAATTGCAAGAGCCCCGATCATGTAGTAGCAAATTGTCCATACAATAGTGACAATGATGAGGATGAGAAGAAGAAGCACAAGGAGGATAGGAAAGAAAAGAAGGAGAAGAAGGAGAAGAGAATGACCTTCCAAAAGAAGAAGAAGGGTGGAGGCTATGTAGTCACTTGGGATAGTGATGGCTCTTTGGATAGTGATAGCTCTAGTGATGATGACAAGAAATCTATCAAGAGAGCTCTAGCAAGCATCGCCATCAACAACAAGCCCTCTATCTTCGATACTCCATCGACGTGCCTCATGGCAAAACCTACCAAGGTAAATTATAAAGCCAGAGGAAGGCATTGGGTGCTTGATAGTGGGTGCACACAACACATGACCGGTGATTCAAGAATGTTCAATTCAATCAATGAAAGCAAGAGCAATGGGATTGATAGTATCACATTTGGTGACAATGGCAAAGGCAAAGTCAAGGGACTTGGTAAGATTGCAATATCCAATGATTTGAGCATTTCCAATGTGCTACTAGTAGAGAGCTTGAATTTCAACCTATTGTCGGTAGCCCAATTGTGTGATCTTGGTTTCAAATGCATATTTGGTGTGGATGATGTAGAGATCATAAGTGTAGATGGCTCAAACTTGATATTCAAAGGATTTAGATATGAGAATCTATACTTAGTTGATTTCAATGCTAGAGAGGCTCAATTGTCAACATGTTTGATCACTAAGTCTAGCATGGGTTGGTTATGGCATAGAAGGCTTGGTCATGTTGGAATGAAACAATTGAACAAATTGATTAAGCATGACTTAGTTAGAGGCTTGAAAGATGTCACATTTGAAAAGGATAAGCTATGTAGTGCATGTCAAGCCGGAAAACAAGTTGGTAATACACATCCTAAGAAAAGCATGATGAGTACATCCAAGGCATTTGAGTTGATGCATATGGATTTGTTTGGACCAACCACATACACTAGCATTGGTGGAAATAAATATGGATTTGTGATTGTCGATGATTTCACTAGATACACTTGGGTGTTCTTTCTTGGTGACAAGAGTGATGTGTTTGCAATATTCAAATCATTTGTCAAGGGCATTCATAATGAGTTTGAAACAACAATCAAGAAAGTGAGAAGTGACAATGGTAGTGAATTCAAGAATACAAGAATTGATGAGTTATGTGATGAATTTGGAATTAGACATCAATTCTCGGCCAAATATACTCCTCAATCAAATGGGCTAGTTGAAAGAAAGAATAGAACCTTGATTGATATGGCAAGATCAATGTTGAGTGAGTACAATGTGAGTCATTCATTTTGGGCCGAAGCAATCAACACGGCTTGCTACTATAGCAACCGACTCTATTGTCATCCTATGATGGAGAAGACACCCTATGAGCTATTGAATGGAAGAAAGCCCAACATAGCATACTTTCGGGTTTTTGGATGTAAATGCTATATATTAAAGAAAGGCACTAGATTGAGCAAGTTTGAAAAGAAATGTGATGAAGGTTTCTTGCTTGGTTACTCCACTACTAGCAAGGCTTATAGAGTTTGGAATTTGGCTAGTGGTACTCTTGAGGAGGTTCATGATGTGGAATTTGATGAAACAAATGGTTCCCAAGAGGAAGATGAGAATCTAGATGATGTAAGAGGCACTCAATTGGTCAATGCAATGAAGAACATGGACATTGGTGATATAAGGCCTAGAGAGGTGATTGATATTGAAGATGACAAGAATCAAGTGCTCTCTAACTCAAATGTGCAAGCTAGTGGTTCTCATGATCCAATCCATGCAAGCACTAGTAATGGCAATGTGCAAGATCAACAAATGGCTAGTTCATCATCTCAACCAAGTGATCAATCAAATGCTAGCAATCAAGTGCAAGTGCTTCAACCAACCAATGTTGCAAGAGATCATCCATTGGACACTATCATTGGTGATATTTCAAGAGGTGTGCAAACTAGATCAAGATTGACATCATTTTGTGAGCACTTCTCATTTGTGTCATCCATTGAGCCTAAGAAGATAGATGAAGCTTTGAATGATGTTGATTGGGTCAATGCTATGCATGAAGAGCTAAACAACTTCACAAGAAACCAAGTATGGGAGTTAGTCGAGAGGCCTAAGGGTCATAATGTGATTGGAACCAAGTGGGTCTTTCGGAACAAGCAAGATCAAGATGGGATAGTGATAAGGAACAAAGCAAGATTAGTGGCTCAAGGTTATACTCAAGTTGAAGGTCTTGACTTTGGAGAAACATATGCCCCGGTTGCAAGATTGGAAGCAATTAGGATCTTGCTAGCTTATGCATGTGCCCACAACATCAAGCTATATCAAATGGATGTGAAGAGTGCATTTCTCAATGGGTACATCAATGAGCTTGTGTATGTTGAGCAACCTCCCGGTTTTGAAGATGAAAAGAAACCCAACCATGTTTACAAGTTGAGAAAGGCTTTGTATGGATTGAAACAAGCACCAAGAGCATGGTATGAGAGATTGAGGGATTTCCTACTCTCTAAGGGATTCAAGATGGGAAAGGTTGACACCACTCTCTTCACCAAGAAACTTGGAAATGATTTGTTTGTCATGCAAATCTATGTGGATGATATCATCTTTGGATCAACAAATCAAGAATTTTGTGAGGAGTTTGGCAAGATGATGGCAAGTGAGTTTGAGATGTCTATGATTGGAGAACTTAGTTACTTCCTTGGTCTTCAAATCAAGCAAATGAAGAATGGTACATTTGTGAGTCAAGGCAAGTATATCAAGGACATGCTCAAGAAGTTTGAAATGGATGAGAGCAAAGCTATTAGTACACCAATGGGAACAAGTGGAAGCTTGGATAGTGATGCTAGTGGCAACATGGTGGATCAAAAGATGTATCGGTCTATGATTGGAAGTTTACTCTATGTGACCGCATCAAGACCGGATGTGATGTTTAGTGTATGCATGTGTGCAAGATTTCAAGCCTCACCAAGAGCAAGTCATTTGAAGGCAACAAAGAGAATATTGAGGTACTTGAAGCATACACAACATGTTGGATTATGGTATCCCAAAGGAGCAAGATTTGAGTTGATTGGATATTCGGATTCCGATTATGCGGGATGCAAAGTTGAGAGAAAGAGCACATCGGGCACATGTCAACTATTGGGAAGATCACTTGTATCTTGGTCATCAAAGAAGCAAAATAGTGTAGCACTTTCAACCGCCGAAGCGGAGTACATTTCGGCCGGTAGTTGTTGTGCTCAATTACTTTGGATGAAGGCTACCTTAAGTGACTTTGGAATCAAGTTCAAGCAAGTGCCATTGCTATGTGACAATGAAAGTGCCGTCAAGCTCACCAACAACCCGGTTCAACACTCAAGAACAAAGCATATTGATGTCCGCCATCATTTCATAAGAGATCACCAACAAAAAGGGGACATTTGCATAGAGAGTGTGGGCACCGAAGATCAACTTGCCGACATATTCACCAAGCCACTTGATGAGAAGAGGTTTTGCAAGCTAAGGAATGAATTGAACATCCTTGACTTCTCCAATATGTGTTGATGCACCCCCATTATATGACATGCCTCTCCTTCGAGCAAAGCAAGGTAAAGTTGATTGACATGTCATCCATTCATTACTAAGGACTTGTTTAGTGCATCTAGTCATTCCTATCATGTCCTAGGCTCATTCATGAAAATCAAATGAATTCGATGCTTATATGGTACCACTATTGCTTGTATGTTTGAAATGATCTAGTGGTAGCATATGACTTGTTTGTGGGCTTGTAAACCTAGTGTTTGATTTAGAAAATGAGCTATAAGTGTTTAACTCAACATGGTACAAGATAACCCTTATTTGGAGGTGTGAAGAAGCTTGTCCTTGGATCAAACCGAGTTAAATATCTTTTGCAAGTAATCTAGATTGAACCAATTTGGGACAATGATCCTTATTTCACATGGTTTCACCCCAACCTATCCATATCTTAAGCTCACCTTTTGTGCTAATTGTTGACAAAGGGGGAGAGAAACAAAGATATGAGTGATAGGGGAGTATTGGACATAAGGGGAGAGATATGCTAAAGGAAAGGGATCAATTAAAATTTTGAGCACACAAGTAGGGGGAGCAAGCTCATAAACTTGTATGGTGCATTTGAATGAGCATTACATATGTTTGTTTGCATGGCATAAGTTTTAATTCCATACATCCATGCTTGTGTGGTGTATGCTAGTTGTAGGTTTGAATATTGAAATGAAAAACTAGCATGCATAGGCTAAGTAACTAGACTTATGTTCTTTCTATAGAAACTAGACCCTTGCATATAATGTTGATCTCATGGGGTATTCTAGTTCTTGTATATGTCTAGTTACTAATGGTGCTAAGGATGGTATATTGGTGCACTCCGATTGGTATCACGCTTCAAAGGTCCATCTCTTATACCTTAGCATCATTTGGTAGAAATTGACTCCTATATTTCCTATCTAAGCATATGTGCAAAGCTACAATCCAAACTCTTAGCACATATGTAGGGGGAGCAATTACTACCATATGGAGTTCATGAAACTTGCCTATATCCTTTACACATAGTAAATATGCTTGGGCAAGCAACATGGATTCAAATGAACTTTAATTCATATCTTTGTATAAGGGTTGTCATCAATTACCAAAAAGGGGGAGATTGAAAGCTCTAGTTTGGTTTTGGTTAATTGATGAAACCCTAAGTGCTAACCTAGTTTATCAAAGTGATTATGAGATAGGTAGCACTACTCCAAGTGATAAAGCAATAACAAAGATCATGACAATGGTGATAGCATGGTGATGATCAAATGCTTGAACTTGGAAAAGAAGAAAGAGAAAAACAAAAGGCTCAAGGCAAAGGTATAAAATGTAGGAGCCATTTTGTTTTAGTGATCAAGACACTTAGTGAGTGTGATCACATTTAGGATAGATAGCCGTACTATTAAGAGGAGTGAAACTCGTATCGGAATGCGGTTATCAAAGTGCCACTAGATTCTCTAACTCATTGCATATGCATTTAGGATCTAGTGGAGTGCTAACACCCTTGATAATATTTGTGAAAATATGCTAACACATGTGCACAAGGTGTTTGTAGGGTTGAGATGGGTTTGGGTCCCTCTCTCCCTCCCGCCGAGCTTGCGAGGCGGGATTCGGCGCTTTCGGGAAAATGAAATGTCTATTTTCCATTGCGCCGGATGCAAAATTCTTGGTGGTTGGCACACTTGAGAAAGGGTGAAGAAGTTAGAGTTAAAATGGAGTTGGTCGAAATGATGCTGGCGTCGGTCTACTGACCGGACGCTGGGTCACTCAGCGACCGGACGCTGAAAGGCTGCGTCCGGTCGAGCTGGCAGAGAGGTCGCCAGTTTCGGTGTTACACCGGACGCTGGACCTGAGATGCACCGGACGCTGGTTTCTGCGTCCGGTCAAACTGACGGGTCTGCACAGACGCTGGGGTTGAGCACCGGACGCTGGTCTGCGTCCGGTCAAGATGGACCGGACGCGTCCGGTCGGAAAAACATGCCTCGGGGAGCTTACTGGAAACGACCGGACGCTGGGGCTTCAGCGTCCGGTCAGTTTTGACTGGAGCGTCCGGTCAGCTTTATAGCCGTTGAAATCTGACGAACAGCGTTTGAAGCTGGTGACGCGTGGCGTCCATCGGGCGACCGGACGCTGAGGGCCAGCGTCCGGTCAGTATGACCGGAGCGTCCGGTCAGAGCGCGTATTGCCCAGTGAAGGGGTATAACGGCTCTATTTGATGGGGGCTCTATTTATAGCCCCATGGCCGGCTCAAGGGAGATCTTCTGCACATTTTCATTGACATAGCATCCTTGTGAGCTTAGCCAAAGCCCTCCCACTCATCTCCATCATTGATCCATCATCATTGTGAGATTGGGAGAGAATCCAAGTGCATTGCTTGAGTGATTGCATCTAGAGGCACTTGGTATTCGTGTTGCGCTGCGGATTTCGCTTGTTTCTCTTGGTGGTTGCCACCACCTAGACGGTTGGAGCAGCGGTGAAGGATCGGCACGAGTTGGTGATTGTTCGTGGCCGCCTTCGGTGATTGTGAGGGGAGTTGTACCTTCCCCGGCGGAGCGCCGAAAGGTAACTCTAGTAAATTGCTCGTGTCATTGAGTTACCTCACTTGTGGGTCGGTTCTTGCGGTGTCCAATTGTGTGGACGAGGTTTGTGAAACACCTCTTAGCCGCCGAACCACCAAGTGTTGGTCGACACAACGGGGACGTAGCGTGTTGGCAAGCACGTGAACCTCGGGAGAAAATCGATTGTCTCTTGTCTTTGGCATTCTCCCGGTGATTGGCTATATATTCATCGTGTGATTGGTTCATCCCCTACACGTCGGTATAATCACTCTACTCACTTATTTACATTCTTGCAAACTAGTTGACACAAGCTCTTTAGTGTAATTAGAATTGAGAGCTTGCTTTATTATTTATATTCATCTAGTTGAGCTCTTTAGAGTAGCAAGGTTGAGAGCTCTTAGTGAGTATTTACATAGCAAGTTTGTGTGCCTAAGTAATCATTGCAACTAGAATTGTTGGATAGGTGGCTTGCAACCCTTGTAGAGCTAGAGCAAGTTTGCATTACGCTATTTGTCATACTAATCAAATTGCTCTAGTTGATTTATAGATTTTTAAATAGGCTATTCACCCCCCCTCTAGCCATATTAGGACCTTTCACCCTGGAAGTTGCCCACAAAGATTTCCATCAGATCCGCCGAACTCTAAATGGCATTGGATGGTAGGTGCTCTAGCCATGCTCGTGCCGAATCGGCCAAGAAAAGTGGGAGATTACGAATAATGAAATCGTCATCACTCGCACCACCAGCCTGACATGCAAGCTGATAGTCTTTGAGCCAAAGCCCAGGATTGGTTTCACCAGAATATTTAGGGATGTTGGTAGGCGGTCGATACCTTAGGGGGAACGCAGCGTTGAGGATGTGTCGACCAAAGGCCTAAAAACCTAGCAGGCCGGGGCTAGGGCTTTGGTCCCCATTGCTGTCATAGCCTCCGCCACGTTAGGGATGGTAGCCACGGCGTGCTGCTTCTCCATCATCACCGTGGGCACGTTTCCGAGCGTCGATGATGCTACGTACATCACGGCCATGGCCGAGGCGTTGATGCACTGGGACGGCGGAGGGCTGCCTGCCGCCTGGTGGTGTTTGGTGAACAGACGTGTCCTTAGTGGGACGCACTGAGGGCGTGCACTGGCTGGTGTCGGGTTCGCGTCGTCGAGACAACGAACTTTCCACCTACTGCGCCGCCGCACGCTCGAGCAACGTGCGAATTTTTCGGCGGGCGCGGCGATCCTCGGACGTCGCGGCCTCCAGAAGGCCATGCAGCAAGGCGGTTGCTGCGGCGATGTTCTGGCTTGCTCGGGCAAAGTGAGGAAGGGACCCATCGTCGGTGAGGATCCTTTGGTGTACGGTGCGGGCCATGGCGCGCGCCCCCCCGTCTTTGCGGCGTTCAATCTCGCGATTGATGTCCGCGTACTCCCGGATGAGCCCTTGCCCGACCTCATCGATTTCTTGCTGACGGGCCCTTAGCTGCTCCATCCTTAGGCGACATGGGGTGTCGTCTCTTCCCTGGATCTGCCGTCAGGGTTGTTTGTTAGGGTAACCTCTTCCCCGGAGACACTTTCGACGTGCCCCTTGGGGGTCTGCGCCATGAAGCATTCCTAGGAAGGGTGGTGGCTCCCCCTACTGGAGTCCGAGCTGGAGAGCAATCCTGGCTCCTCATTGAGGAGCCCATAGAGAGTCTCCGTATCATGCTCAATCGCCCCCACAAACTCGATGTCCGTGGGTGACTGAACCACACGTAGTGCTAGAAGGTGGCCAGCAGTCGTCGTAGCGTTGCGAAGACCGAATGGAAACACTGTCAGGGCGCTCCATATGGGGCCTTCCAGAAATAGGGCGACATTACGTGAGGCCTCCCTTGATGACTGGGGTCCAAGGGAGTTGCCCGGTAGGCCCTCAAGCCTCAGACGGCTAAGGTTGATGGAAGGGAGAGACTGGGTGGCCATGTGAGTCAGCGCCAGCTCTCCTCCTAGTGTGACGATGCAATCTAGGTCACCGAAATGCATGTGTGCGCCCAGGGCCCAACTGATTATGTGGGTGGCCATCTGAGGCCTAATTTGGAACATGCAAAGGCCCCTACCTGGCGTGCCAACTGTCAGTGTTTTGTACAAGCACCGGCAAATAAATTTATAGTAATGCGCGTTAGGCTCAGATGGTGCGCTAAAGGACACAAGATTTATACTGGTTCGGGGCAAATGTCCCTACGTCCAGTTTGTTGTTGCTCGTGTTATTAGCACCAAAAACGGTTCATAGTAGGGGGTACACACGATCGAGAGAGGGACTGGTCCCAAGTCTCTGATGGAAGGGTTGAAAGGAGGCCAAGAGCTTGATCGTAGCTTGACTGTGTGAGTGTTGCGTACTATGCCGTCAAAGATCGGTCCCTCTATTGGAGGAAGTGCATCCCCTTTTATAGATGAAGGGGCTGGCTTTACAAGGGTGAGGACTTAGGATGCATACTCTACCTAGTCTTGTGGTTCACATCTACCCAGCCTCTTCTCATTCTGATGGGTGCGAAGAATGATAAGCGCTTACAATACTGTTGATGCCCCTGTATAATGTCAGGATGATTACAGAATACTGCCCTGCGCAGGGTGTGGGCTGTAGTACAGTGGTTTTGACTTATGAACCTCACCCATCCTTGCTTCGCATGCCTTCTGGTTCCTATGAGTCTCTGTCGGAGGGACGTGGGGTCGGGGTCCGGAGCAGCGCTGTGGGCAAGGTCCTTTGATTTGATGGACCCAAGGGGTCAGGAAGCGAGCGACGCTCCCTTGGGTCCATAATGTGGTGATGGCATGTCCGTCATTTGTGGAGATCACAAATCCTTTTCTGGAATGTAGTGGTTGTCGTATATCTTCGTCGGGTTCCGTGTCCTAGAGCTGAAGGCGGCGCCTACAACTCTACTAGGCAAGGAGCACGCACCTGTAATACCTTTCGGGCTCTATGGCGCCTGGAGGGGTCTAAAGCACCTATCCCGTCATTCCCTGGTAGTGCCTTTCCTGCCAGGGTGTAGGGTATGGTCCTTGAAGCCGTGGTTGACCTGAACGTCTTGTCTTGCCCTGTACCCATCATCATGAGGGAACGGGGAGAAGTTGTCATGTAAGATGAGACCAATCTTTAGACATCGAGCAAGATGAGGCTCGTTCTCGGTCGTCGGGTGAAGCAGAGACCAGTCCTTATCTCTTGGGCGAGGCCGAGCCCGCCCCTCAGGGGTCGGGTGGGGCAGAGTCTATCCCTCAGCCCTCGGGCGAGGCGAGATTGGCCCGAAAGGCGTCGGGCGAGGCAGAGACTAGCCCTTAGCCCTCGGGTGAGGTAGAGCCATCCCAAAGGCATCGGGCGAGGCAGAACCAAACTCCTGTCATTTGAACAAGGGACGTAACGACGCCCTTATCCGTCCAGAAGTTTTTAACGTTCGGTGGTTATTGGTTCCACCTTCTGGGGTACCCCGGTATTAGGTCCCCGACACTAATCGTCCAGAACTCCAGTAGATCCCGCAAGAATAGATGAACAGGGAACCCCAACCCATGCCAGAAATAATCCTCAAAGACTATAGCTTCATCATTGTTGGGCATCAGGGAGGGCTCACCGCTAGCTAGCCGCCATCCAGCGGTGATGCAGTCAGGAAGCATGCCTACCTCCACCAATCTCTCGAGCTTCGCTTCCCCCATGCGCGATGGCACCTACTCATCATCACGACTGGCTCCTGCTCCTGCTCTCTTTGGGCTTGCTTTCTTTGGGTTCGCAACTCTCCTCTTCGGCGCCATCTCTCAGATCTGGATGATGACCGGCGTTGGGAGCGTGCGTGGATTCAAATCTAGAAATGTGAGGACTGTGGATGAAGATGGGATGGCAAAGTAGCAAAGGTATGAATGCAGGATGCGGCGGCATAGTTATAAAGCACTTTCCCCATCCTTTTGCATTCGAGGGTTTTTGGGAAACCGTTCCCGTGATTTGTGCCCCTCTGAATTCTCCGACGTGGCTTAATGGGCCGTAGCCTGGGCTTTCACGCAATCGCAACCCATGTCATTCATTTATCGCCACATTAGTTATTACTCGCTGAATAATCACTGACTTCTCTGCCATTTATTGAGGCTCAGTAACAGTTACTGTACAACCATCACTTTAGTTTTTTCTCCACAGTTGGGTTTTTTAGATATCTCTGTAAACGGCTGGGGGACTGGCTGCCTGCTCGGCTGGTGTTTTAATTATTTTTTTTGTTTCTGACCCTGGCACCATGTGACTACGTCACCTACTGTCAGGCTTGGGGACTAAGTGGACACACTTCACCTTGCGGTGAATGTTCTCTCTCTCATTTCAGGGCTATGCTCAAGGACTGGCTGCCTGCTCGGCTGGTCTTTTACTATTCTTCTACTTTGGACCCTGGCACCATATGACTATGTCATCTACTGTCAGGCACGGGGACTAAGTGGGCACACTTCACCTCGTGGTGAATGTGCTTGTTTTATTCTAGAAGACTCCACGCCTCTTAAAGTTGAAGAAGACTATCTCCTTTTCTCGTGGTCGGACTCTAAGTAGGCACACTTGTTCCACTGCGAAGAAATTTTTGATTCTAAAGTTGAGCTCCTTGCACCCTTATGGCAAGCCGTGCTTGGGTTATGCTGCTCGGCAACTGCTAACAACTACTCAACAACTCTTCAATGTGGTCGGACCATGAGTTTCGACTGCTCGGCTTCGTTCGCATATGCTTGGACAAGCTCAAGATGGCGTTGCACTATGGGTATAAGGCGCTCGGGGACTAGCTATGGGGGGTATGACCTCGGATACCCATGGCAGACCACATGGGCTGCACCCTCAGGGGCAGCCTAGCCTGCAAGATGAAGCCTTGTGGGGCACGACTCTGGTTAGCGCCTTCCGCAAGACATCTGGATGATATTCTGAAGATACTACGAGATCTATTAGGATATGTATGATCCCAAGATTTCTGTAATCAGTTATTACTTTTTGGTTATCTCTCAGATCTAACTGACTTGTAACCCTGCTCCTCAGACTATATAAGGCGGGTAGGGACCCTCCTCCAAAGACACACAATATCATACGATAGCTAATACAAACCAACAGACCATAGGAGTAGGGTATTATGTCGTACTGATGACCTAAACTTGTCTAACTCATGTGTCTCTATTGCCTTCTTGTTCTTGATCTCACGCTCCTCTGCCAATCAAGCTACCTTCGTGGGAAACCCCTTGAAGGACTGTCGATGATATTCTATCGATAGGCTCCTCCCATGGAGTATCCATGTAGCTCAACTTTTGAGCTAGCTTGCTACAGCTCTTCTTCACTTTCTGCATCAACATAGGTTAAAGAAAAATTATTCACCAAGCACATAGAGACTAAACGAACATTTTTATATTGGACAACCTTTTGTGTACCTCCACAAAAGCCTGTAGAACACCTGGCCCCTTCCCTCTAGACTCATGAAGTCAAAACGCTACTTTGTTGGACAATCTTGACAATTGTGTGGCCTAGGTACAGAAACGAGGTTGGACCATTTTAGTACACTTAGAAAATGCCAAATGGATAACAATTTGTAGCATTCGAGTATCTTACCATGTATCTCTGTAGTGGGGCTCTCTGTGGTTGTGTCTCCTCCCTAGTGGCAATGTCGTACACATCTTCAATGACATCTTCCTCTAAGTCATCGTCAATTGCATCCTTAGTGTATGGGGCTTGATATGTGTCCTCGTAGACCTGTGAAGCCATTGGAGGTACTCATTGAAGGCATGCTGGTCATGTGGTGGATCCGCATGGACCGGTATCCACTACCTGGTCTCCCACAGTTGGATGAACTCATAGTGCTTCACGCGCCAATCCTTGTCCTTGTACCTCTTTCTATGGTCATACCTGCAACAAAATGATGGTTAGTTCTATCACACACATAGCTTGATATTGTAGCTATGTTATGAATTGATAATGCACCCATGCAATTTTTGGTTGGTGGAGTAAAGCGGTGGTGGTAGTCTGTAATTCTTCTAAACTGCCTCCAAACCCTAATGGACAAGTTGATCTCGACCACATGGAAGAAAATAAGAGGGATGTTGCAGCAATACTCGTCTGACTCTTGCCTAGTGACAGGACTTAGGTAGTTCTGAAGCTCCGGAGCATCCCAAGGGCACCAAGAGACCTGAACATTTTGTAATTGAGTTAGCTTCTGACAGAGTGCACATCCATAAAGACACACATATGTTACCAAAGAGAGCGTAACCTGGTGCCGTGTTAGGACATCAAGGCAGTCCGTGTACTCCCTGTATTTGCATCGCGGATTCCCTCGATCTAACTCTACTTCCTTCCAGATATACATAGCAGTAGGCAATGTATCCTGGCCGTTCCAATGCTACATTGAACACGACAATGAATTAGCCAATCATAAATTCATGATATGTAACAACTTCAAATTAACTAGTGAACTGAAGTACTTACATGCAAACCATCAAGAAGGGGCCTCCAATGGGCCATCTTTCCCAACACCAAACCTGGAGTAGGTAGGAGCAATCACCAAGGCTCGCAAACCCTGAGGTGCGATGGTAGGCAACACATAGCTGTCGATACATCCATGTCAGGACCGCGCTGCCCCAGCTGTACATTGCTATGTTCTCCCATGGCTGGCATAGTATGTCAAGGAAAATCCAACTAATGGTGTTGTTCGACGCATCGGGGAGTACGAAAGTGCTAGAGCCACACTCTGTTGAACCTGTCGATCTCAGCCTCATCAGCTTGTAGGGGCAAGTTCTCGAAGCGCTCTGTGATACACAACGATGAAACACCAGAAGTTTTCTTAAAATTCACCAAAGACAATGAGACATGATGGATTTAGGAGAGCAACACAAGTATTATATAGGGTTGAATTGCTTACTTAGTTTTTTTGAATCCTCATTGTTTGGTGGAAGAAAGCCACAAAACTGAGCCACCAGCTCTCTCTAGTGATCGTGTCAACTATACCTGTCACTAGAAGTCCCCCAACTAAAGCCCAAATATAGCCTTTACATCTTGCATGGTGATGGTCATCTCATCGCAAGATAGGTGGAACATGTGGGTCTCAGGCCTCCACCTATGAGGTTGCATTATGAAAATAGAACGACTGTTAGTTACCTCAATTTCGTTATAAGAATGTTTATGGAGAATGAAGGGACTCGAACCTATCTACAGCTATAGTGAGAAGTGAGGGGTCAAGGGCTGGAAGACCGTAGTGGACAACATGGACAAGCTCGAGGAAGCCAGCACGCCGTATGTACAACGCGTAACGCTCGTTCTACTGGTGCGCCTTGTTATGCGTGCGTGGCCTCAACGGAGGCAAGGACACCTCTGCGTCGGTGTTAGTCAACACATGAGCTCGGTGCAAGTCATCGTACTCCACCTCAAGAATGGGGTATAGTGAGTACTGTGTGGGAGGGGCCATCCTAGTACAAATTGATAAACAAAGGGTTAGAACAAACATGATGAATAATACAATATTGAAATTTATATTAAGTAGCATTGCAAAATTGAAACTACATGTTATGCAACATGAACACAATATGGAAGCACATGTACATATTGAAAGTAACATTAACAAACATATTAAACAACTTCACTAGGAAAATAAGCAAGTTCTATGTATGGACCTGCTACCCTCGTCTTCTATGCCTTCTAGCCTTGTGACCAGGTTCTTTGCAAACGGAGCAAAGATTCCTGCCATGGGTCTCATTGAAGTCTCCCCCTCTGTACATGTCTTCACCATATCCTCTCATAGCATCCATGTCCCCCTTGAGTCACTTCTTCTTCCTCCTACTGTTCCCTACCTTCATTAGGTCTAGATGTGGCATGTAGTCATAACAATGATAAGGGGGCCACTGTGTTGGGTCAAGGTACGGCTCGAAGCTCTTCTCCCATATACTAAGGGTGTTTGAATGGAGATACAAGGGTGACATGTATGGCAGTGATCATGTGAGAGCAAGGGACGTGCATGATCTGAGGGACGTTGCAACTACACTCTATTTGTCAAGATCAACTCGGTAGTTCCGTCCACCATAACGTTCGCCACCCAAGCCTGTGCTACCCTTCCCCGTACACTAAAGATATGCCATGCGAGGTCCATATGGCTCGGCGGTCTACTACTTGGCCAATTCCTCGGCCTCCTTCAAATGTTCTGCTCTGGCCTTTCCAAACCATCCATGCTCAGCTATATTCCTCTACGCAAGTTCCCACCTCTTGACAAAATATTCATTGCACTTATGAAAGGAGAACTCAACAATTCCAGACACAAGTAATGATTGAACTCTAGTAAATACACGGTTGAAAGACTCGGACGAGTTGGTGATCATGATGTCGTACCTAAAACCGCCCTCGTCATATGCTAATGCCCACTTAGCCTTCTGTTCCATCTGCACCTCTAGCTAGGCCTTGCCCACTTCATTTACCATCTTGTCTAGTTCTCTCTTTGTCTCCTTCAACTAGTGCTCTGTATGTATATAACATAGAGCCTTTACCTTGTCACAAACCTCCTTCCTCTGATGCCACCAAAAATTAGCTACAAAATGTCGCATGCACCATCTATGCACTAGAGGTGGGAACCCATCTATATGTTCACCTACAACATTAAGAATTCATGGGTGACGGTTCGAGATCAAACATATAGCACGAGATGGGCCAAGCACATGTACATGTAGAAGCCGCATGAACCATGACCAAGATTCATTGTTCTCCCCCTCTGCCAAGGCAAAAGCCATGGGTACTATCTGGTCCTCTAGATCAATAGCAACAACCATCATCAAGGTGCCCCTGTACTTTCTGGTCAGGAAAGTGCCAACAATAAGTATGACTGGGCAACAATTCCAGAATGCATGTTCCATCTGCATGAACGACTAGAACACACGATATAGGACATGCCCCAACAGGTCCTCGAAATACATCCCTCCAGTGTCTACAAACCATTTCAAACCAGGGTTGTAGTAATGCATTGCACATAATATTCAGGGTACCCTGTTGTACGCTTCCTCTCAGCTACCCCAATGAATTGCTAGGGCAATTTGCTTAGCATGCCAAGCCTTCCTGTACTTCACATCATACTTAACGAATTCGAATATGGACTCTTGTAAGGAAGACACCGAAATGTCATTATTGTATTCGATGAGCCCCAATATATGACAGGCAAGGTAACATGTAGTGAGCTACTAATGATTTTCCTTCCCCTTATTTGATAGGCAAGTATGGGGTTGGATCACTTTACTTATCCTCCACTTACCATCACTCTGTCTCTTTCTTGCATTTAACCTCCACATACAACCATTTTTGCATGTCACATGGTACCTCAACTCCTTGTCAGAATGAGTGACGTTGTAGGGCCTATCGTGATAGACAACATAGTCCTAAAGGAACAACTTCATCTCTGACATTGTATTGAATATCATCCTCTTCTCAAGGATTATATTCTCATGGTCTTATAATGATTTCCTACACATCTATAGACTGGTGTCACAAACTGCCATATCCATCATGCTAACATCCCTATAGTTCAAAATGCCACAGAAAGGTACGTTCATCGATATCAGCTACATAAGCTCTATCGTTGTGTAAGGTCATGGTGGAACGTACAGCTGTGCTTCGCTAATTTTACCCCATGAATCATAGGAGGTATCATCCTTTGGCAAATCTGTGACTAGCCTACCCTGAGCCAACATAGTATGAAGTACCTCAGTTGGTACTGCTTATGGCATACCATGAACTGGTACTGGCATGGCATCAACCGGTGTTGGCATAGCATCTATACCTCCTTGGTCATCATCAGAATCGTCTGAATCACTGCTAACTGCATCACCGATCCTGTCTACCTCCTCTTGCTCCCCCTCTTCCTATTCGAACTTGTTTGCATCGAAGTCACTACTTATACAACCTACTGGAGTTGAATGAAACTGCTCATGCATCAACTGACCGTCCAAATCCATGTTACCCTGAGTTGCTTCCCCTTTGACCCCCTAAAAGGATCAAGATGCCTAAGAGGGGGGGGGGGGTGAATTGGGCTAATTCTAAATTTCTGTGCAATAATTAAGTCCTAAGGTTAGCCCAATTAACCACTTGTGCCTAGAAAGTGTATCTATTGATCTACCACACAAAAGTTTAGCAACCTACGTTCCAATCCTACTCTAGCATGACAATTCTATGAATGTAAATGACTAGAATTGAATTGCTCAAAGTAAAAAGAGAAGGAGGAACGCGGTGATGTTTTGCTGAGGTATCGGAGAGTCACCACTCCCCACTAGTCCTCGTTGGAGCACCCACACAAGGGTGTAGCTCCCCCTTGATCCGCACAAGGATCAAGTGCTCTCTATGGGTTGATTCTTCGAAACTCCGTTGCGGTGAATCACCCACAACCACTCACAACTTGAGTTGGGTCATCCACAAGCTCCGCTGGATGATCACCAAACTCCCAATCACCACTAAGCCATCTAGGTGATGGCGATCACTAAGAGTAACAAGCACGAACTCTCACTTGACCACGACAAGCCTAATGAGAAGGGTGGATGCACACTTTGCTACTCTTGATCTCACTAATGAGGGCTCTCTTTGGGATTCTCAAATCTCAATCACCTCACTAGGATCTTGCTCTTCTTGGCACTCTCGAAAGGTGTTTCTCAGCTGTTGGAATGAGCAAAAGTACCCCCACACATGAATGGAGGAAGTATTTATAAGCATGGCTGAAAAACAAACCGTTATGTGCCTCTGTGGGGTGACCGGACGCTCCAGTCAGTTCACCCTGAACTCCAGTGTTTAAGTGGTGACCAAACGTTGGACAACGTCTGGTCATCCGGTCATGATTTTCCCTCTCTGGAACCTAACTGGAGTCGACCAGATGCTGGAACTTAGCGTCCGGTCAACATTGACCGGACATGTCTGGTCTTGAGTTTCCCTCTCTAGAACCTTACTGTAGTCGACCAGATGCTGGGACTCAGCGTCCGGTCACTTCACCTCTCAGCATCCGGTCACTTCCTGACAACTTCACCATGATCAAATAAACTAACTAGACTCTGCACCAGCATCCGGTCACACCAAAGCCAGCGTCTGGTCAGTATTTGACTCTCCATTCACTCCTAACTCTTGATCATATGTGAATGAAGTTTGCTCCAATGGATCTAAGGGCTTTTTAGGAGCTACCAAGTGCTAGGTTTAGCAAGTGTGCACCACACCTAACTCACTAGACTCACCTAGGTCAAGCTACCCATCCATACCCCCCTTAATAGTATGGCCAATGGAAAAACAAAGTCCTAAACTACTCTAAGTGTCTCTTCAACTCCAATTGACACTTAGAACTAGTCCATCCTTAACCTTGTCGTCCATCCTTTGAAAACCGAAATGATTTCCATCATAGGGGCATAACCACCATGATAGCCCAATCGATCTCCATTACCATGACCTAACTTAATTGCCTCTGCAAAACACACGTTAGTCATAGTAATCACGTATTGTCATTAATCACCGAAACCCAACTTGGGGCCTAGATGCTTTCAATCTCCCCCTTTTCTGTGATTGATGACAATACCACCTCGAGTATGTGAAAGAGTTGAGGTTTTTAACATGCTTGGTTCATATAAGTTTTTGACGATAATAACAAAAGAGTTAGGCAAGCTTATATGACCCAAGCCAACATGATGTACTCAAAAGATATGAAATAGGCATGAGTACAAGTAATAAAGCTCATTTGCATCGGAGTAAAATGCGGAAGCAAAACAAATGAGCATAACACTAGTGATATGACATATAAGAGATTCAAAGTAGAGAGCACACATGTCACATATCATGATCGCGTAGATATCACTATCACATAAATATAGTTTGATGCATAAAAGTAAACACACGAATGCATAATAGTGTATCACACATAAAAACCAAATATAATAGAATACTAAGCTCTCCCTAGATAAGTAGTCGCTCCTCCTAAGTCTAACATACTCGATCCCTCTCCCCCTTTGGCGTCAAACACCAAAACCTAAGGGTCGGTCGACGGGGCTACAGCAGACGAGTCAGGCGCTGAGGTACGAGGAGCGGCCGTAGACTGTGCAGGTATCACTGAAGCAGGTGGCTCTGATGATGCAATAGAAGAAGGGAGCATCTCTGTAGTCTTGGTAATAGGTACAACTGTAGAAGGACTTAGGACATGTAAATATGGCAGAGTAGGCTGCCCTGTCAACTCACTGAAAGTGGCTCCAAGGCTCCTAGAGACTGAAGTATCTGGCACTGGCAGCAAAGAAGTCTGAGCCAGTGTGAAGCCCATCTGAAGAGGTGTGAACTATGGGGCTAGCACTGGTGAGGCAAACCACTGGGACACCTGCTCTGTAGGTGAAGCAAACAATGCTAGTGGCTGTCCCTAACTCTAAAGCCCACTAGGCTATAAAGCTGGAGTCATAGAAGTGGTGGCAGGCTAACCTAGCTGGGGTGAAGACTGTGGCAGTGGAGCCCCAATAGCTATCACAACAGGCTGCATAAATCCAAGGAGCTGTTGCTGCATGAGGAGCTACTACTGATGCATGGCCTACTGCTACTGCTGTATAGCCTGCTGCTGCTAGATCACCTGCTGCTGTCGCTGGAACTCATCCTGCTAGTCTGAAACTGAGCAAAAGTGGCAGCTATCTTCTGAGATTGGCGAGCCTGATCCTACCTCATCTGCTCAAGTATGGCAAGTAGAGCAGGGTCAGTCTATGATGCAGATGGAGCTAAATTGGAGCTACTAGCCTCATGGTCATGTCATCATGGAGGCATCTAAGGAATAGGCTGGTAGTCATCATCCGAGCTATCACTGGGGTCGCTCAGAACAATCCCCTCATGCTGAGCATCAAGCTCCTCCTCCTTTATAGCTACTATGCTCCTGATGGTCTCATCTTACTGAGCTACAGTCTCTAGCACCTCTAGACATCGACTCGGCTGGCTAGGTGTCCTCACTGCACTATGTGGGATCATCTGAGTCATGTAGTATATAGGGAACTCTGTAGTAGCACCACTATACTCTACCAGCATCTCTGGAGGCCTCACAGTAACTGCCCTATGGATTAGGAATGTAATCTAGTGAGCATATGATAGCTGCCTGTGACCCCTGAACCCCTCTACAATAGTATCCTCCATCTCTGATAGAAGGAGATCTCAAATGTCAAACACTATCTGCTACATCAGAGTGTTCAGTAACCATAACTGTATGTGAGTCAAGCCCTCACAATACCCCATCCTTGGAAGCAGTGTCCTCCTCATAACGGCATCCAGCACTCTAGCAGTGGGAGTGAGATCACTGAGTGTCCTGCTAGACCCCTCACCAAATGGCTCTATGAAGCAATGGCAGACTAGATCTGTAGGGGGCACCATACCACCATGAGGGTGTCTAGAGGGTGCTGTTTGTCCATAGCAAACCTCATGTAGCCAGATGGGCTGCTCCTAAAGCCTAAGTATCTCTCTGACCCTAGTGCTCGTTAGCCTGTAATCTCTACCTCTGAATGCAAAGTGTATAAATCTATGTTGCGGGTCAATCCAGAGTGTAGCATAGAACTGACGGACCCAAGATGGAACATATAAGCCTATCCATCCAAGTAAATCTATCAGCCCTGACAGGTAAGCTAGGTAAGGGCAAATATGCTCTCCAGCTGCTGCTACAATGGTCTCAATGTTACACACCCTCTGAGATCTGAATACTGCCCCACTGTTAAGATATGCATTATAAAAATCTTCCTGCAGAGGTGTGTAGAAACCCTCTGAAGCATGCTCATCCTGCCTTGGTGGAAACCACTGTTCAAAGTCCACAAATCTAAGCTGCTGCACCTGCTTGGCTGTGGTGGCCCTCAAATCCAAGTGAGTCACTAGAGGCGGACCCTGTGGTCTAGGCGGTGGACGTGAACCCTTTGATGTGTCCCTGACCTCGATGTGACTGGAGCATGGGTACAACCTGAGCGGCAAAGTTGTGGCTGAGGTGCTTGCTCTGTCTCCTCGGCCTACTCTCCCTCCTGAGTCTGCTCTTCTAGCTGTGGCTGCTACTAAGGCTCCCCCTAAGACTAACTCTCATCAATAGCCACACGTCGTCCTCCAACCATGAGGGTCCCAGCTAGACCACCATGATGGCGCTCAACCTACTCAAGTGCTGCCCTTGTAGATGGAGAAAGCTGATCTGCAATAACAACACCATTCCGAGCTCCTCTCTCTATGCGCTCTACAACCTCTACAACTGCGGTTGCTCTCACTATATCTACATCAGGGTACTTGCACTTCCTCATCGCTAGCTTCTTTGTTGCCTTGCCTTTTGCATCTATAGGCTGGCAAGGCAGGGGCCTTGGATCCTCATCACTGGGACCTCCTCCAACATTCTTGACATGAGCCATCTGATGAAGCTGAAAGGAACAACTACCCTGACAAGAATCAATTGCCAACTATCACTTCCGAGGCTTGGCCTCGATCCGTACTCATGAGCTTGGCCCTGAGTTGACTAACAACTGCAAATAGGACTACAATGGCACTAACTCACTGCATGATAGAATAGATAGGATATACAAATAAATACAATATATCTAAAGCTACGAAATCCTAGGAAGCAAGCAATTAGGAGCGAAATTGGAAATGAGGGCTTGCTACCTGACGAACCGGCGAAACGATGAGAATTGGAACGGATTGGGGAACCACCGGGTCGGCTAGGGTTTGCAGTGGCGTGGATCGGCGGTGCACTGTAGTGAAGGGGCATGGTCAGTGGCTAGGGCACCGGGAGCGTTAGGATAGAGGCTCGATGGCGCTGACTGGAGGCGGTGCTGGGAGAAGTGGCGCGTGCGAGTGCAGAGGCGGTGCAAGAGCTGCACGGGTAGCGGCGACATGAGAGCTATGGCAGCAGGCACGGGCAGGTATGATGGCATAGGGATGTGGCAGTAGTGCTGGAGCTACGTGGGTGGTGGTGTAGGCAGGGCGCGGGGCGAGTGGCAGTGAGGTGGTGCTCAGGCTTGGCAGAGGATGACGCGGTGGAGCTTGCTGCGCGGCTACGGCTTAGGAGCGCGGGCACTATGGTGTGGAGGAGCATGGCGGTGGCACAGGTAGGGCTTGGCGGCGGCATGGAGATGATGGTGCGGTGAGGATAGAGATTAGGTCAACACGTGTAGAGATTATATGGTGGCTCCCATGGAGTAGAAAAGGAAACAGATGAGAAGTCCTGAAACCGCACGTTTTCTACTGACCGGACGCTCCAGTGGTAGCGACCGAACGCTGCCACCCAGTGTCCGGTCGATTCCAGAGAGGTCCAAAACCCCTAGAATCATTACCGAATGCGTCCGGTGAATCCCACCCGGATGCAACCAGAGATCGGTGCAAGCAGTCTCCTTCGTCTTCGATCGACCGGACGCTAGATCGCCATCTAACCGGACGTTGCAAAAGCACTATTTCAGCATTCGGTCACTCCTTCTCAGCAATAGTTCACCTGCTATGAACTGACCGGACACTGGACATCAGAGTTCAGTGCAACGTCCGATCACTCTTTTTCCAGCAAATCTTCAAAGTCCTTCGTGCTGCCTATTCCCAATCAAGTCCCAACTTCAATAAGATCCAAATAAACACCAATTAGGACTGATGTGAGTAACCTCTCTCAAACCCTCAAAATTTTCAAAATATTTTGCCTTAGGCTATAATTCTTTTTAAGAAAATAGGCAATAAGAGGGCAATTGAAGATAAACGACAAAGCAACATTCATGCATATGCAATGCAATACTTGAAAGTAAATCTAGTTGCTTATCAAGTTTGATCCAAGGTTAAGCTTCTTCACACGCTTTTTGGTGGTTATCTTAACCATGTTAGACAAGCACTATATGCATTACCATAAAAAGTAAACATGTTGTATATTACAATGCAATGCAGGGGATAACACAAGCTCATTTTTTAGTGAAGTTACTAAAATCAAGAACATTGAGCTCATTCCGCAATCGACAAAAAGTCGCCTCATCTAGTGGTTTGGTGAAGATATCTGCCAATTGATCCTCGGTCCTTACACCTTCTAATGAAATATCATTCTTTGCAACATGATCTCTAAGAAAGTGATGGCGGATATCTATGTGCTTGGTGCGAGAGTGTTGAACTGGATTATTTGCAAGTTTTACTGCACTTTCATTGTCGCATAAAAGAGGTACTTTTTATAGAACTACACCATAGTCTAGCAAAGTTTGTTTCATATAAAGAATTTATGTACAACAAGCACCCGTGGCAATGTATTCCGCTTTGGCAGTGGATAAAGCCACACTATTTTGTTTCTTGGAGGACCAAGACACAAGTGATCTACCAAGCAAATGGCACCCTCCGGATGTGCTTTTTCTATCCACTTTGCAATCGGCATAATCCGAATTGGAATAGCCAACTAATTCAAATATAGCTCCTTTGGGATACCAAAGGCCAATGCTTGGTGTGTGCTTAAGATACCTAAGGATTCTTTTAACGGCAATTAAATGAGTTTCCTTAGGATTAGCTTGAAATCTAGCACACATACACATACTAAACATGATGTTAGGCCTAGATGCGGTTAAATATAACAAGCTACCAATCATAGAGTGGTAGAGAGTTTGATCAACCATGTTACCTCCCTCATCTAGGTCGAGATGTCCATTAGTTGACATTGGTGTCTTGATTGGCTTACATTTATCCATCTTAAATCTCTTAAGAAGATCATTTGTATATTTCTCTTGAGAGATGAAAATCCCTTCTCTCATTTGCTTGACTTGAAAACCAAGAAAGAATGTAAGCTCTCCAATCATTGACATCTCGAACTCCTTCGACATCAATTAATCAAACTCTTTGCAAGAATCTTCACTTGATGATCCAAAGATGATATCATCAACATACACTTGACAAATGAAGATGTGCCCATCAAGCTTCTTGGTGAATAGTGTGGAGTCGACCTTCCCAATGGTGAAACCCTTCTCAATGAGGAAGTCCCAGAGGTGCTCATACCAAGCTCTTGGGGCTTGCTTAAGCCCATATAATGCCTTGGACAACCTATAAACATGATTAGGATATCTAGGGTCTTCAAACCCGGGAGGTTGATCAACATAGACTAGTTCATTAATAAAGCCATTTAAAAATGCACTTTTCACATCCATTTGATATAGTTTCATGTCATGATGTGATGCATATGCAAGGAGGATACGGATGGCTTCTAGTCTTGCAACCGGTGCAAAGGTCTCTCCAAAATCCAAACCTTCAACTTGAGAGAACCCCTTTGCAACTAGTCTTGACTTGTTCCTCACAACAACGCCTTGATCGTCTTGCTTGCTGCGAAACACCCACTTTGTTCTAATGACTCTTGCACCTTTTGGCTGCTCTTCAAGAGTCCAAACTTCATTGCGGGTAAAGTTGTTCAACTCTTCATGCATGGCATTTATCCAATCCAGATCTCGAAGAGCTTCTTCTACCTTAGTAGGCTCAAAACAAGAGACAAAAGAGTGATGTGCAATAAGTGAAGCAAGTTTTTGTGAGCGAGTCATTACACCCTTTGATGGACTCCCTATGATGAGATCTTGTGGATGATCTTGTAGTAGAGGTGTGTTTCTTCTATTGACCACTTGAGGAGGAGGTTGTGGAGCATCAACATCTTGTGCTTGTACCACCATTTGATCATGGGAGACATGAGTGTCTTCATTTTCTACTCTGCCATCTTTATCACCATCTTGTGGCACATTTGATGAAGAAGGTGGATCAATTACTTGTATATTATCTTCATCATCTTTAGGCTTGATGTCTCCAACCGGAATATTCTTCATAGCCTCCCTCAATGGTTCATCACCTACATCATCAAGATTCTCATGTGCTCCTTGGGAGCCATTAGATTCATCAAATTTCACATCATATGTTTCTTCAACCAAGCCGGTGGCATGATTAAATACTCTATATACTTTGGACTTTGATGGGTAACCAACAAAAAAACCAATATCACACTATCTTTGAAACTTCCCTAGGTGTTGCCGCTTCTTGTAGATGTAGCATTTGCAAGAGATCAAGCTTTAGGAACCCAAACTTGTTGAGGGCCCTTCACCTTCTCAACAAGTGACTTTACAACCTAAATTTTCTTAGGCCTATTCTTGTTTGGAGGTCCTAAGAACATGACTTTCATCTTTCCACTAGAATCCTTTCTAAGCATGTAATGAGCATTGAAGGCAAAAGGTCTAGCATGCTTGGGCAAGGGTTGTGGTGGTGGAGTTTGGCACTCATGGGCAAAGTGGCCTTCTTGTCCACACTCAAAACACTTCTTGGCTTTGGCTTTTGTTGTTGTTGAGCTTGAGCCTTCTTCTCTTTGTTTGCCATGTACCCAATGCCACTTCTATCCATCTTCATGACGGTGTTCATTAGTAGCTCACTTTGAATATGCTTGCCTCTTGTGAACTTGCTCAATCCAATCTTGAGATGCTCTTTTTCCAACTTGAGCTTCTTGTTCTCTTCCTTGAGAGCATCATTATTTTTCTCTTGCTTGAGCTTCTTGTTCATTTCTTTGAGCTTCTCATTCTCAAGAATTAAGTCACCATCATGATCACTAGTTTCAAGTACTATGGTGTTGGTGGTCTTGAGCTCTTCAAGATCTTTCTTGAGCTTTTTATTGTCATTCTTGAGCTTGACAAACCCATCATAATCATCAGCCTCAACCACTTGCTTGCCCTTGCTACTAGAACTTTGCTCAACGCTCTCAATGATCAAATCATCACATGATGTAGCTATATCAATCTTAACAACATTGTTAGTAGCATCATGTGGCTCATTGGATAGAAATTCTTGAGCAATGACAAGATTATCATGATTAATCTTAAGAGTAGTATATTCTTCTTTTAGCTTGTTGTGGCTAGTGATGAGCTCTTTGTGCATCCCCTCAAGTTTATCATATTTATCTTTAAGCTCTTTCTTAGAAGATTTGAGCTCCTTGAGTTTGGATGATATAGCATCATTTGCTTCTCTAAGCTCAGCACTAGCCTTTTTGGCTATATCACATTTTGCTAAAAGTGAATCATTCTTAGCCTCTAGTTTTTCATTCTTAGCTCTACTCTTTCTAATGATCTTAGTGTATTGATTTAGCAATTTAACAAGATTATCATAAGTAGGTGATTCATATTCATCATCATCACTATCGCTATCATCATTGCTAGCATGTTCATCACCACTACTATCATCATTTGATACCTTGCGATCACCCTTGGCCATAAGGCATAGGTGTGTAGGGGATGATGGCGGTGGTGGCGGTGAAGATGATGAAGAGTCAATAACAATGGCGACCACCTTCTCATTGTCACTATCATCATCGGATGAGCCACTAGATGAATCAATGTCCATGAGCCAATCACCGATGATGTATGCCTTTCCACTTTTCTTCTTCTTGTGGAAGTCCTTCTTGCCATATCTCTTCTTGTATGGCTTGTTTTTCTTCTTCTCATCTTCTTCTTCATTGCTTGAGTCATCTTTCTTGCCCTTGTACTTGTTCTTGTACTTGTCTTTCTTGGGCTTTGTGCATTGATGTGCTAGATGAACAAGTTCTCCACAATTGTAGCAATCCATCTCAGAGATTGGCTTCCTTCTAGAGCTTGTGAAGAACTTTTTCTTCTTGCCATCAAACTTGATGCCACTCTTATTGAGCTTATTTAGCATCTTGGCGGTTCTTTTCACCATAAGAGCAAGGCTTGCATCATCAACTTCATCATCACTTGAGCTCTCATACTCAAGCCTTGCTTTGCCCTTCTCTTGGCTAGCTTTGAATGCTAAATCTTTTTCTTTCTTCTTTGTAGAGGATGAGCCATCTTGAGGTGTGATGTGCATGTACATCTCATGACCATTGATCTTTCCCAAGATTTGTGTTGGTGTAGCGGTGAAAAGATCACCTTGATGAAGCACGGTCACAATATGCCCATATTTGTCAATGGGGAGGACACTCAAGATCTTTCTTACAACATCGGATGGTTGCATTTGAGTGAGTCCAAGCCCATTGACTTCCTCTACAAGAATATTCAAGTGTGAATACATTTCATTAGCACATTCTTTAGGAAGCATCTCAAAAGAGTTAAGCTTTTTCATGACAAGATGATAGCGTTCCTCACGCTCACTCTTTGTTCCCTCATGGAGCGCACAAACGTCCGACCATAGTGCATGGGTGTCCTTGTGGTTCCTCATCCAGTTAAACACATCTTTGCAAAGGCCTCTAAAGATGGTGTTTCGAGCCTTTGCATTCTATTTCTCGTAATTCACCTCATCGCCTTGTAGGTGTGTAGCATCCCAAGGTTTTGGGAAGCCTTGTGAGGTGGCTCTAAGTATTCCAACGTCTAGAGCTTCTAAATACGCCTCCATGCGGATTTTTCAATAAGGAAAATCACCCTCCTCAAAGATAGGAGGAGGTCCATCCCCGTGAGACATCTTTCACTAGGCGGTTAAGCCTAAATACGTGAGCATGAGGCTCTAATACCAATTAAAAGGATCAAGATGCCCAAGAGGGGGGTGAATTGGGCTAATTCTAAATTTCTTTGCAATAATTAAGTCCTACGGTTAGCCCAATTAACCCCTTGTGCCTAGAAAGTATTTCTATTGATCTACCACACAAAAGTTTAGCAACCTATGTTCCAATCCTACTCTAGCATGGCAATTCTATGAATGTAAATGACTAGAATTGAATTGCTCAAAGTAAAGAGAGAAGGAGGAATGCGGCGATGTTTTGCCGAGGTAGCGGAGAGTCGCCATTCCCCACTAGTCCTCGTTGGAGCACCCGCGCAAGGGTGTAGCTCCCCCTTGATCCGTGCAAGGATCAAGTGCTCTCTACGGGTTGATTCTTCGACACTCCGTCACGGTGAATCACCCATAACCGCTCACAACTTGAGTTGGGTCATCCACAAGATCCTCCGGATGATCACCAAGCTCCCAATCACCACCAAGCCATCTAGGTGATGGCGATCTCCAAGAGTAGCAAGCACGAACTCTCACTTAACCATGACAAGCCTAATGAGAAGGGTGGATGCACACTTTGCTACTCTTGATCTCACTAATGAGGGCTCTCTTTGGGATTCTCAAATCTCAATCACCTCACTAGGACCTTTCTCTTCTTAGCACTCTCAAAGGTGTTTCTCAGCTGTTGGAATGAGCAAAAGTACCCCCACACACGAATGGAGGAAGTATTTATAAGCATGGCTGAAAAACGAACCGTTATGTGCCTCTACAGGGTGACCGGACGCTCTGGTCATGTTGACCGGATGCTCCGGTCAGTTCACCCCAAACTCCAGTGTTTAAGTGGTGACCGGACGCGTCCGGTCATGATTTTCCCTCTCTGGAACCTTACTGGAGTCGACCGGACGCTGGAACTCAGCATCCGGTCAACACTGACCGAACACGTCCGATCGTGAGTTACCCTCTCTGGAACCTTACTGTAGTTGATCGGACGCTGGGACTCAGTGTTCGGTCACTTCACCTCTCAGCGTCCGGTCACTTCCAAATGACTTCACCTTGAACAAATGAACTGATCGGACTCTGCGCCAGCGTCCGGTCACACCGAAGCCAGCGTCCGGTCAGTATTTGACCCTCTATTCACTCTCAACTCTCGATCATATGTGAATGAAGTTTGCCGCAACGGATCTAAGGGCTTTTTAGGAGCTACCTAGTGCTAGGTTTAGCAAGTGTGCACCACACCTAACTCACTAGACTCACCTAGGTCAAGCTTCCCGTCCATACCCGCCTTAATAGTACTGCCAAAGGAAGATGCTTTCACCCCCAATTCTTGTTCATTGCCTCCAACACCGTCATTGGATGGCCAGTCCTGGCAACCCTGCATACTGTACCCTTTCTCCACCACCACCTCAACTATGGGCACATTGGAACCTTGGAGCACCCTATTGTAGCGGGACCAGTGAGCAGGGTCACACAAGGGCATCAGGACATAGTGTGCCCTAGTCTTCCCACTATCAAACCTCCCCTTCACTGTGAAATCACCACCAAAATTTGCATTCAAACAGACACAAAGGTCGCCAAAGCTAGGATGTTCATCAAACTATTCCAATTCTTCTTCCATATCCTCAAACATACCATCTTCTTTCCTAACACTTCCTCCGTAAAAAACTCGGACACAACAATCCATCTACAAAAGCATTTGAGGAAACTTCATCAAGTCATTGAAATCATCATATCACGCACTACTAAGTTCCAACACATGAAAACTAGTATCTATACTAACTACCATTATTACTACAAACTAACTAAACCATAACTACCTAACCAATCCCTAAACCCAAAGTCCTAACTAACAATAGCCTAAACCCTAAACCCTAAACCCCAAATCCTAACTAACAAAAACCTAAACCCTAAATTACTAACCAAACCCTAAACCCAATATCCTAACTAACAAAAACCTAAAGGCTAACTTCCTAACCATACCCTAAATCCTAACTACTTAACTATACCAAATCACTAACACTAATCAATTGATTTAAAAATTAATCACCAAAATGAGGGTCCTGGATGGGGGGGAATACCTTAGCAACAAGGGGAAGACCTCCTGGGAGGTCAGCCCCGACGATGGAGAGGGCCGCCGCCGGCGGCGGCGGTGGCCGAACGGTCGACCACCGAGGGACTTGGCGCGGGCGACCAAGGGGCTAACCCCCACCCAATCAACAGGGCAATGGGGAGAGAGGCAGGTAGGGAGGTGCGGTCGGCGGTGGAGAAGCCAAGGGAGGGGGCGGCGGCGGCGGGCGGCGGCGCGCACGGGCAACGGGCGACTGGCGGGCACGGGTGAAAGGAAACGAATGGGGAGAGAGAGAGAGAGAGAGAGAGAGAGAGAGAGAGAGAGAGAGAGAGAGAGAGAGAGAGAGAGAGAGAGGGAAGAGGAAGCCACGTTGTGGGCCTGTAATTGGGCCTGCCGCGCGCTGTGGGCGATGGCGTGGCAGCGCCTGCCACGTCAGCCAGTCAGGGCCTGTGCCCCTGCCATGTCATCGCCTTTGCCGCGCCGCCACGCATGGCGCGGCAGCGTTGTTTGGCCACGCTGTGGCAATAGGCACGGCCAAAAGTGTTAGATTTAAAAATAAAAAACAGTGTCAAATTTGAAAATAGTTTAAAAAGTGTTAAAAAATTCACAGCGTGGTGCCAATGCGAGGGGCACCACGAGTTGGGGCTGCCTGCTGGCGCAGTGATAGGTGCGCAGAGTGTAGGGGCATGGCTCAACCGCGTGGGCAATGGTGTGTGGAGCGTGGGGCCACGGCTTGCGGCATGGCATTTGTAAGATGGACCCGACCACCTAATAAGGACTCGGCTAGGGCAAAATGACGTCAGGAATCATTCCGGCTAATGAAAGCTTATATAACTAACTAACAATTCTGACGGGAAATTCTTCCCAGGAGTCATTCTTGGGGAAGCGAACATGGCCTAAAGATGCTAGTTAGGAATTAAGAAATTTTGCTATTTGTTTCTCTTTCTTTGAGAGATTGAGGGGAGGTTCGGAGGGATTAATAATTTTTTTTAGAAAAATGAGATCTGCTAAAGTATGTTTTATGTGCCTTCGATCACCTTTATCACTGATTATAGAGAAAAAGAGATTACATTTGATCAATCTGGTGGAGAAACTCTCTTACATACCCAAAATGAATGATAAAAATTAGACATGTGCGACACAGCATACATACTCCAGTAACCAGTTAAATGAGAGTTACGACAATTGTGCAACATTCAGTGCCGTAACACCCAGTGAGACCTGACAAACGACCGAACGATTCCCTAGCTAGTGGCTACCATAGCACCATGCGTGATGCATAGACGAACCATGCATCTCAAGCGGCCAAGAACAGCAGCAGCGCGGCCAGAGCAACCCCAAGGACGACGCGATGCCCACGAAGCGACGGCGACGACGACGCGTCGTGCATAGACCCAGCGGCGCTGGTCTTATTCCCATCGGCACCTGGCGCCACGTGCGGCGGCGGCCTCGACACGGAGCCGGAGCCCGAGCCAGGAGACGACGACCCGGCCCCGCCGGACCCTGGCGGGGAAGAACGACGAGGGCCGGGAGGCGGATCAAACGTCCCGCCTTCGTCGTCCTCTCCGCCTGGCGACATCGCGGCGGCGGGCGCGTCGGCCGGGGCGGGCGCCTTGCTGCTGTCGCCCTGCTGCGGCACCATGACGCGCAGGGTCATCCGCTGCCCCGCGTCGCAGTGGCCTTCCGCGCCGCTGATGAAGTAGTAGAAGGCGCTGTGGTCGAGGCGGAATCTGGTGTCCCCGCCCTCGAAATGCAGCGTCGGCTTGTCCACGACGCAGAGCTGGTACGCGTCGCGGGTCACCACCAGCACCGAGTCGTTCTTGTCGTACTTGAAATCTGCAGCCGGCGGAGGATCGGATCACGCATCAACGTGCATGTGCATGCTAGATACATACATGCATATCAAATGTAGCGCATGAATGAATGCGATGGATGCAAGCATGGTATGGTTAAGTTACTGCATGCACTTACGGAGGAAGTCGCCGACGTGGAAGCGGTTCCTGACGGCCCAGTGGTTGTAGCTCTCCTCGTTGGGCGCCGTCGGCTTCCTCCACCCCCTCGGCTCGCCGCCGACCACGAACACCTGCGCATGCCACGCCGCCGATGCGGAGCCCACCAAGAAAATGGCGGCGCCGAGGAGGGACAAAACGACAGCCGGGAACGCGGCGCCGGCCATGGCCCCGGCCGCGCGCTGCGCTGGCACCAATAAACGCCGCCGCTAGCTGCGGCCTCTCGATCGATCGATCTCGATTAATTCTCGGTGCAATGTGACAGCTTGGTCACTCGATCGCGCTGCGTGATCCAACTGCACGATTCGCCTCTCGATCGCGATTGGATCAGCGTCTCCTTTCCCTTCCGAGCTCTGTGCGGGAGAGTTTATGTAGGCTCAGGACTGCGAGGGAGAGTGGCGCCGGTAAAACGGAGCGCGAGGGCATGTGCGGGTGGTTCCTTGGCCGTTGATGATGGCGGTTCTGAGGTTTCGACGGTGTGTGATGTGATGAGATGTGCGTTCGAGCGCGACTTGGTCGCACAGATGCGGTCTGCTCGAGCCTCCAGGCTCCAGGGAGTGGGGGCCACGTGGCAACCGCCAGCCGGACGCGTTTGGATAGAGGGTTCTGAGCACCGAGTGAAGTGCCAATCTCGCGAAGCACCGCATGTATGTATGCATGCAATATCTTTCTCCATGCTTCCATAGTTCCATGGAACAAATCTAAATTTGTTGGCATCGACAGACATGCAATATCTTTTATTAAAAGTTATAAAGAACCTACATTCCAAATTAATCTGGTTGCATCATCATATTTCTTGTAATAAACTCTTCAAAATAAGACCCCACTTAAATATATTTAGATAAAATTTTATTAACGAACATTTATCTCAAAAAGATATAGTTTTTATTCTTTTATTGAGTATTGTTCTAGGTCTAAGATAAAATATTCTGCCTTTATAAAACAAACGTTCTAAGTCTCGGAGAACAATATTTCAGATCTAGGATAAAAAATTCTTAGTTACATGAATTAATGGTATTATAATATTCACTACTCCCTTTGTCCATGAAAGAATCAATTTCTAGTCCAAAAATTTGTCTCCAAAAGAATCGATTTATGGAGGTGAACGGTCCACACACAGATCCACATTAATCTCTCTCGTAGTCTGGGTCATATTTAACACAACCTCTCTCTCATGCGCTGCTATTGGATACTCCAAACGACACTCCTTAATTAGGCTTCTCGGTAACTAGAGAGTTATTAAGGTTCAACGGTTTAATGAGAGGCAACATGGTCTTTTATCTTCGTTGCTAACATGTCCTAAAGTTGCTAGGAATTCATTCTTTCAGGGAGAGAGGGAGTACTAGTATGCCCGTGCTAATGCTACAGTAAAACCAAAAGACAATCAGCCTGTTCGCTTGGTCGTAAACGATCGTGAATTATAAGCCAGAACAGTATTTTTCTCTCACACCAAACCAGCCAGCAATAATAATCTACAATCGTTTGAGCCGAAACGAACAGGCTGAATATTTTTCTACGTACTTCGGCTAAATCTCTAGGTAATGTTAGCCCAAACCTAACAGCTTTTGGGCCAAATCTGTCCCTAATGCTACCCCAAGCCTCAACTTCCTCTTGGGCCGAAGCCACCCCACGGCCCTACACCCACCTCTCCTCCTCCCCCCTGTCTGCGCATGGGCCAAGCCCATTGCTGAACTCCTCCCTTCCCAAGCCAAAGGCAACCTCGCGGCCCACTCCCTCCCTCCCTGCCTCCCCCACTCCCCCTCTCGGCTTGGGTCATGATTGGCCCAAAGGCCTTCACCCCAAGCCCACACGGCCTCCCCACTTGTCTCCCTTCCGCATGACCGTTCCCGGCCTAGCCCCCATGACAAGCCCACGGCCCAAAAGTCCTCCCATTATCTGCTTGCCTAACCTGTCAGATCAATCAGAAGTTATGAATAAACTAATGGTTGTTGGTACGCTCGTGGGCGGACAAATGCTTTACCCAGACCTTACCCAATCCGCTGCCATCTCTATTCCTTTGCTGATTGTGTCTCTACCTATAGAAAGGGATTTTTGGGAGGCATTCTGGCTATGAGGAGGAGGCAGCCAGGGGGCTTTGAACAATAAGCGGTGGGACTGCTATTGGCCGTTGTAGGGTCGAGATGGCGGACTAGAGGGGGGGGTGAATAGTCATTTCTAAATTTAATCGCGTTGGCTAACCGAGAACAAATACGGAATTAAAACTATCGGTCTAGCCAAGACTGCACCCCTCTATCTAAGTTCACAAGCACCTTGTAAAGATACTAAAGAGGCAACAAAGGTGCTGGGCTAGCTAGTGCTCCGCTATCCAATTCTAGCTTGCAAGGTCACACAAACCTATGCAACTAGTACTTCAAGTAAACCAGGGAGCACCTACACAATCTAGTAAGCAAAAAGCACAAAGCCACCTAAGCTCACTAGCAATACTCAATAACAAGGCTACACAAGATAAATTAGAGAGCGCAAATTACTAAGCTACACAAACTAAGCAATGTGACTAACAAGGTTACTAAAACCAAATTAGCCACGCAAGACAGCTGCTTCTATGCTACACAAGCAAGAAGGCAACTAGCAAGCCACTAAAGCTAAACTAGTCACAAGAGCAACTACACAAGCATAATGTATGAAATATAAATACAAGCTTGTGTTGCAAGGAATGCAAACCACCGAGAAGAAGATGAAGACAATGTTGACATGGTGATTTTCTCCCGAGGTTCACTTGGTTGCCACCAAGCTACGTCCCCGTTGTGTTGACCGCTCACTTGGTGGTTCGGTGGCTAATTGGCATCACCCGCCAAGCCCAAAAGTGAGGGTAGCTCAATGACACGCCCAACTAGAGTTGCTCTTCGCGATCCCCGCGGGATGAGCATAATCTCCCTCACAAATTCTTCTCTGGAGCACCGCACAATCTTCTCGCGTGCTTCAACGGAGTCACAAGCCACCAAGCCGTCTAGGAGGTGGCAACCTTCAAGAGTAACAAGCACCACCAGCTTGCACCTCGATCACCTTAGTGCCACTCGATAAAACCTCATGATGCAATCGCACTAGAATCGCCCACTCACTCAATCGGATAAACACTATAAGGCCACCACACAACGACCGAACGCAGCACAGTGGAGTTCGGTCGCCACGATGCTACCACATGTCGCCCGGATTCAACGTCGCACGTCGATCTCCAACGGTCGGCTCCTTTACCCTGCGCGATTAGTGGCGATCGGACGCACCAACCTAGTGATTGGACACGCCCGAGCCATGTCAGGTGGTGCAACCGCCCACGCCCCCGAGCCTACTGACCTGACGCGCCGCTTGTTGATCGGATGCTCCACCTCCGTGAGTTAGGTCACTTCTAGAGACAGTCCAGAGAGGAGAAATCATGACCTAACACGTCCGGTCAATGGCGACCGGACGTGGTCAGCGTCCGGTCTCTCACTCTCTTCACTCTGCGTGCCACAACGCCGCCACGTCATCTATCATCAGCAACGGCCGGACTCGCCTACTGCGCGTCCGATCACTTTCAGCGCCGCTCACTCGAACATATGACCGGACTGTAGGTCCAAGCGAGGCCTACTTCCGGTCACCTCTAGTGACCTTTTTTGTCTTCGTTTCTTCACTGAGTTGATCCATTTCAACTCCAACTTCTTCTCCTTTGCAAATGTGCCAACACCACCAAGTGTACACCACAATGTGTAAGTGTGTTAGCATTTCACAAACATTTTTCCAAAGGAGTTAGCCACTCAACTTGCCACGCCACTCGATCCTAGCTACGATGCAAAGTTAGATCACTCGAGTGGCACTAGATGACCGATATGCAAACAAGTTTGCCCCTCTTGATAGTTTGACCATCTATCCTAAACCCGGTCATAAACTTCTCTACACACCTATGATTGGTGAAATGAAATGCCCTATAGGTTATACCTTTGCCTTGCGCATTCCATTCCATCTCCTTCAATGTTGATGCAACACATGCACCAACATGATCGATAATGATATGATCCACTCCATATCATCGCGTGATCATATTAGTTCATCGATCTTGACTTCACTTGCTCTTCACTATTGCTTTGGTCCATCAGCGCCAAGTCATCACTCAACTTGCCCTTCACACTTGCAACCGGTCCATCAAGCCAAGCCTTGTCTTGATCTTCTCCACCTTGATCACATGGCTCAATGTCATGTCTCATATGCAATGAGCTCCTTCATCATCATATGTGTGAGCTTTGCAACATCTCCAAGCCATTTTTACCTCCATGGCATGTGTTGCTCACACACATGTACTTGTGGACTAATCACCTATGTATCTCACTCAAACACATATTAGTCCAACTAAGGTTGTCACTCAATTACCAAAACCAAACGAGGACCTTTCAATCTCTCCCTTTTTGGTAATTGATGACAACTCTACAAAGATATGAAATTTAAGCACTTTTGGATTCATGTTGCTTGCCCAAGCAATTTTACCATGTGTAAAGGATTTTGGACAAGTACCACAAACCCAAATTGGTAGTATTATCTTCCCCTACATATATGCTAGAGTGTTTGGTTTGAAGCTCGCACATATGCATAGATTTGAATTGTGGGAGAGTAATTACTACCAATGGTGTAAAAAATTAACCTTTGAAGCGTGATACCAATCAGAGTTGCACCTTTAACACCATCCTTAGCACCATGAGTAGCTAGACAACAAATACGCTAGAAACTTTGTGAGAACAACATTATAAGCAAGGTTCTAGTACCACGTGTAGAAATACAAGTCTAGCTACCATCCTATGCATGCTAGTTGTCAAATCATCAATCACATTTTATAACTAGCATACAACACACAAGCATGCATATCAAATTTAAAACTTATGCAATGCAAGCAAGCACATGAATATACACATGTCAAATGCAATCAAATAAAGTTCATGAGCTTCCTCCCCATACTTGTGTACTTCTTCTTGTCCAAGAATTTTGATCCTTCTCCATTCCTCAATGTTGCTCCCTCTTTGTCCACATCCATGTCCAAATCCAACTTCTCCCTAATGCCTCTTGCATATTTCATATCTTTGTTCCAATCTCTCCCCCTTTGTCATCAATTTCCATAATAGGTGTGCATCTCTTGACACAAAAGGGTTGCATTGGGGTAGATGGTTGACACTTGAATCTTGCATTTTTATGGACACCACTACATGTGTTGGAATGACACCACTTGTATAGCTCTTGAGATACCACACATAGTATCTTTGACCTTGACACCAATTGGTGGGACACCTCCCCCTATGTCCAAACATGGGTCATAACACTTGATAATCTTGAGCTCTTGAATGTGAGGGAACTTTATTTGATGATCACTTAAAGTTGAGGATCACTTGTGGAACCACCGTCTTGTATGATTGATACCACGTATAGAAATGTGATACCACTTGGAAGAATTCACTAGCATAGAACCACTTGTTGGATTTTGTCAATAGAAACCATTTCTTGAACATTTGCTTCATGAGTACCACTTGTAGAATATCTCTTGTATGTTGATCTAGACACCACTTGTGAATATCATTTGATAAATTAATTGAGTCTAGATACCACTTGAAACAACCAAACTAGACATCCATTTGCATTGTTGTCTTATGCTTGTACTCTTGTTACTTATCATGAGCTTCTAGGTTGCTTGAACTAAATTGATTTGCCTAAACTTCCAAGTCCAATGATAAGCTTATTCACACCTCTTGTAAGGGTTATCTTGCCAATGTTGTACTTATCACTTGTTAGCAATCCAAAATAGATCAAGTACTTTGGGTTCACTAGCTCATGAACAAACTCATATGCTTACCACTAGATCAACTAATCATTCAAGCAATAGTGGTAGGCTATGAATTTTAAAATTTCATTTGTCACGCATGATCCTAATAGATATGTTCTATATGCACTAACTGCATACTAGTAAGGGATGAAATGATCATGCACATTACAATGATACCTTTGCTATCTTGGAGTAGAGGATAGTCAATAAACTCCAATTCATCATTCCAATGGCAATGTGAAGTCTAATTCAATAACTTGGTGAAGACCAATCATCAATATGAAATCCATTCTTCATCATATGAAATGAGAACCGCTAATGATCAAGTGCACTATCATGAGTTTTGCTTGGCTTGCCTCTTGTTTTGGTCAATGCTTGCATGAGAGAGTTATAAGTGAGAATACCACTTGAATTGTCCTGACTAGCTCTCTTTTGGGTGTTGCTTGCTTTTCTTGATCAACCCTTGAGCTATACTTCTTCAAATTGAATCAAACTTGAGACTAACTTGTTTGAATACTTTCACAAGATATATATCCATTCAATCCACTTACTAAAGGTCATCTTATGAATTTATCCAACTTAAATCAATCCAAATTTGATTACTAGTCAATTAATCCATTTAATCATCTCATAGCACACTATACCACACACCAGAATTAGCGTCAAACATCGGTCGCTAAAACTAGGTATTTAGCAATGCAACATTGGTCGGTAAAGAATTCCAACGAAGCATCGGTAGGTAAAGGTGCCTTCAGCAGCTATTCATCGGTCGCTATAGATAGCGTGAAACTATCGGTCGGTATATGTTAGTAATAACATCAGATGATCAGTCGGTATATATTAGAGTTAAAATCTAGCGCGCTGCCCTTCGCCCAAAATTTGTCCGCTGAATCTCCAGAACCCTAGTATGCTTACCTTTATGACCTTATCCCCTTAGTTCCTTTCGTGAAAGAAAACACGGCGCCCCATCCATCCCAAATTGCAGCGCACGCGTGCCCAGTCCTCTTCGGTCAATGCCGCTCGATCTAGAGCTACCGCGCCACTACTCCAAGAGATTCCAGCAGGGGCCGTGCCTAGGGACCACGCCGCTGAAGGGGATGCGCCGCTCCCATAGGCGCCACCGCTGCAGGGGGTCCCATGCCACCGCTGCTCCCAGGTTCTACGCTGAGCAGGGGCGGCCACACCGCCATGCCCAGCAGCCGCACAAGAGGAGGCGAGGACCGAGGAGACGAGCTCCTGCGGACAGCGGACGCCATCCCACCGGGCTCCGGCTGCCCCTGTGCCGCACTCCACCGCCCGCCGGTCTCCATGCCCCACCCAGGCCTCCGCGCTGGCCAACGAGCAGGCCTCCGCACGCAGACCATGAGCCATCCACCGATTCTGCCTTGCAGCTACAGTGTGAGCTCTCAGTTTTCTCCTTTTTCAGTTTATGTACTCAATTTCTATTCAGATTTAATATTTGTTCAATTGGATTGAAAAATGTAAATTGAAATTAGAAATATGGATGATGGATTTACAGAATCTCCACAACCACAATGAAGAGGACTCAGACTTTGCAATCATATTTCATAATGAATCTAGTTGTATTTATTCCATTCATATCCAGTGTGCACCCGATTGAAGTACTTGGGCTTTCTTCGTGGAGACTTGTCATGCCACCAGTACACCTACGAGTATATTGAACAAGCATATGCCATCAGAAACTAGCTGAATTCATATGTAGTAGGATGCACCAAAATTGCTAAATCACGCTTCTTGTTTAAGCTTGTTACCATGAATGGCATCGAACTCAAATTGGCATTAACCCTATATTAAACTGTCAAAATATACTCAATTATAAAATACATGAGTCAGCAGATTATTTGAAAATTTTGGTGTAGCTTATGGTGTGTTATATATGGTCCAGATTATAGTGTGATAACCATCGGTCCTTCTGGATCGACAGTAAAAAAATTGTTACAATTCTGAGAACTCTCTCACTAATTCAGTATCAAAAAATATTGGACAATATAGATATACTACTATTGTCATGTTACCATGCCAAAAACGCAATGGGATCAAAGGAAAATGATCCAAACCTGTGAATCAAGGTTCACTTCAGCACCGGCACCAAATGCTGCATCTCCTTCCTCCATAGCTCCCATTGTTTTTATGGCCTTCATCTCCATCTCATCAGGTACTCTTTGCCTTTGCTTTCATGGTTTCCTGAACTTTTCTTTGATGCTCCAAAACTACAGCTTCATGTAGCTCTTCCATTTCTTTCACTGTTAATCCCTAATATTTTGCAAAATACACATATATTTCAGGAAGTGCTAAGTTATATAATGTGAAACCAATCATTGTAAGTTATTCATTATATAATGTGGAACCAATCATTGTAAGTTATTCATGTATGATTGCTGAATTATAGTATGTAATCTTTATGTAGTGTAAATATTGATATTTCATTTATGTAGAGCAAACTTAAAGCAACTATTGAGGCCTGTCTAGAGTTGACAGAAAGAACAATTCAACAAGGTGACATATGTGTTGCTGCTTTGGGTTCAAAGGAGCCAAGAGGCTGTGTGCGAGATTTAGGTCTAGGACCTACTCCTCAAGATGTTGGTATAGCAGGACTAAAGTGTTACACACCTACAAGATTTCATATGGAAGTTTATGAAGCTCTAGAACAACGGACGCTTTAAGTTGTTGATTGCATGGCCATACAATAGAGTAATAAATTGTCCTAGTCATTGTTTCCTGTTTTCTCATATGTGATTAGTGACCAGACTTCTAACTAGTGATGTTTGTGACAGATGAAGGTTAGCAAGGCATCAACAACAAATCATGGTACTTCGGATATGTTATTCTCATCTCACTAGTAGGTGCTTGTGCTGTGTTGAAGTAGTGCTCGACATTGTATGAGTGTATGGCACGCACAAACAATATGTCAATTTCACATCTAGCTACTAGTTACTAACCAATATCCAATTATCTAGAGTTCTAGACATGTATTACCATAAGTCTGTAGTACATGAACAATGATACTGTATTACACGGACATAAAGTTGAGATAAAATATATAATTGTTACATGTCAGCAATAAGTTTTATTAACAAATTTCACTTTCACTTTGTTCAGGTGGGAGGCCCTAGAGATTCTGTGGTGCTGGATCAACACCAAGCAGATCTGTCTAGTGCTCAGTGATGCTATTTTGTATTGGAGTAAGATGAGGAATTTTGTAGATTGTAAGGCCAACATGTATGGCTTGTGGATGCCATTTGATCTAGCTATTAATTAAGGGCTGTGTATGTTGTTTCTTCTTTTGTAAACATGGTACAACTACAAATGGCTTCAATGAAAACTTGAGACATGTTTATCCATCTATGTTATTGTTTTGTGATGTGAACTTATATGGATGTTGAGTAAGCCTGAGATTATATGGTTGATGTGAAATTAATTATATAATCATGTCATGTTGATGTTAAATAAATTATGTAATCATGTCAGTTCATAGCATTGGAGTGCTAGTCGGTAAAAAGTTATATACCATCAAATCATTGGTCGGTATAACTAGTAACAGAACATCGGTTGGTATAAATATTAGCAACTAACTATCAGTCGGTATAGATGTGTCAGTCAGTGTAGTTTTATACCGATGCCACTTACACGGACTAATGACATCCGTCGGTATAGAGTTATACGGACCGATGTTCGGTCGCTATAACGACTTATAGCGACACTTTTGTAGTTGTTGTAAAGTGTGTGGTATAGTGGCAAGAAACATATGCATATATATCCAATTCAATCAACTCATATGCACCCAAATAAATGAGATGAACTAGGGATATACCTTGGCTAGCTCATGATCATCCAATTAGCAAGCTTCAAATCATATATATGCAAGCCACCGAATATATCCAATAAATCACCACAACTTGAATTATAGCACTTGTATGTTGTAGCACTTGGACTTCACTCAGTTATCATGGCATTGGGTTTGGATATGCACTAGGCTTTATAACTTGACTCAACATATGATGAGCAATAAGAATTCCATTGAATCAAGCCTCCAATGCTATGGTACCTACAAATAATCATCCACTTTTTGATGGTACCCAAACAAGTTTGTGTCCTCTCAAGTTAGGTGCAACATACTTAGGCATAGCCTTAGTATGAGTAGCAGAATGTTTTACAATTGCAACCAATGATGTACCATTGCCATCCTTCCTAAGAATAGAATCATCATCAATTGAAATTGGCTTAGGAGAGTTACCTAGGGGACATGAATGAGCCATGTGTCCCCTTTCCCAGCATGAGTAACACTTCCTCTTTGATTAAGCCTTTTCTTTCTTGCTCATGTGGTGCTTCCCATTGCCTTACCTCTCATGAGTTGCTTGAGCCTTCTTCTCAAGCTTGGTAGGACACTTCGAGGCAAAGTGTCCCATATCCTCATACTTGAACCACTTGATGTGAGCATACACCTTCTTCTCATCTTGTGCCCGGCTCATCATCTTGGTATCTTGAATTTGCATTGGATGCCTTGCCTTTCCACCCCTTCTTATCTTCCTCTTCTTCTTCTTCATCAAGCCACCACCATCTTTATGATTGATCTTGATTTGCTCTTGGAGTGTCTTCTCTTGCTCATCTTGTGGCTTTGGTTGGGGCTCTTCTTGTTGCTTCACCAATTGCTTGGCACATAGAGGTGAGGTGACCCCATGTGTGGCACTTGAAGCCCTTGACATGCTTGAGCCTCTCTTCTTTCTTCAACTTGAGCTTTTCTTCATTTGGGCACCCATTTACAAGATGTCCAATTTCATGGCACTTGAAGCACATGAAATGAGATAGCCTCTTTTGTTCTTGCTTTTTTATCTTTCTTTCTCTTTTTCTTTCGCCCTTTGTCATCTTCTTCTTGAAGCCAAGGCCATTCATGTCACCAAACTTTCTTTGATTTGTCAACATATGCTCAAGGGTGACTTTTGAGTTGTAGCACATCTCTATCTTGTTGCTCAATTTCTTCACTTCTCTTTTAAGCTCATTGTTCTCCTTCAAAAGGTTAGTCTCACAAGACATAGAAGTAGAACACGCATCTATATGTGAAGAGCATGGCATATCTAATAAATTATCACAAGAGGTGGATACATACTTCTTCCCTACATCACAAGAGTTAGTCACATGTTGCAATTGATCACTTGACTCATGTGATGATCTCTCATTCTTTTTAATTTTCTTTGTAAATGCTTTAATGAGAGAAGCATGTTGTTCTAATAATTCTTCATGAGATGCAAGTATTGTCTCATGAGTTAATTTTAGCTCACCATGTGAAGATTTAACAACACCAAGTAAGTGCTTATGTTCTTCACATGAGTCTTTAGAAATGAGTTTTTATTTTCCAATTTCAATATTTTAGCTTTCTCATTTTCTAAAGACATGGTCATGCTAGCAAGTCTACTAACAAGCTCATCATGTGAATCAACATGATCAACCACATTAGCACTTTGTAACTTTGTGTCATCTTGTGACATGAAGCAATGTGGTGATGATGGAGAGCTTGTAGTAGCATCACGATCATGACTCGAGCATGAACCAACATCATTGAGATCACCACCACGTATGCTTGACTTGTGCATCACTTGTGGCATCATCATCAATCTTGTCAAGTGATCTTGTGGTAATATCATCATCATCATCACTTGACCATGAGGTGGAGCAATCTTCCACAATCACCAAATTGTGGTCATGCTCGACACACTCATACACCTCCTCCTTGGGCTCTTCCATCTTGAACTTGCCATTATCCCATGTGGAGGAATCACCGAAGGTGTGCTTGATTGATTCCCATATCTTACGAGCGGTTCCCACGTAGTTTATCTTTTTCATCAAATCAAAGATCAAAGCATCCATTAGATAACAACAAGCATGTGCATCAAGTTCAAAGAGAACTCTTTGAGCTTTGGTGAGATTTCTATGGTCCAAGACATGGGTGAGACCACTATTGACAATTCACCAAAACTTAGGTCCCTTTGCATGAAAATGATCAAGCATGTGATTTTCCAATGTGCAAAGTTTGTGCCATCAAAAACATGTGTCTCACAATCATCTAGCCTATTATTCGCCATCCTCTTGGGTTGGTGAAGACCATGAATAAGAGACCTAGCTCTGATACCACGTGTAGGGTTGAGATGGCGGACTAGAGGGGGTGAATAGTCCTTTCTAAATTTAATCACACCGGCTAACCAAGAATAAATACGGAATTAAAACTATCGGTCTAGCTAAGACTACACCCCTCTATCTAAGTTCACAAGCACCTTATAAAGATACTAAAGAGGCAACAAAGGTGCCGGGTTAGCTAGTGCTCATCTATCCAATTCTAGCTTGCAAGGTCACACAAACCTATGCAACTAGTACTTCAAGCAAACCGGAGAGCACCTACACAATCTTGTAAGCAAAAGCACAAAACCATCTAAGCTTATTAGCAATGCTCAATAACAAGGCTACACAAGCCAAATTAGAGAGTGCAAATTACTTAGCTACACAATCTAAGCAATGTGACTAACAAGGTTACTAAAACCAAATTAGCCACGCAAGGGAGCTACTTCTATGCTACACAAGCAAGGCAACTAGCAAGCTACTAAAACTAAACCTAGTCACAAGAGCAACTACACAAACATAATGTATGAAATGTAAATACAAGCTTGTGTTGCATGGAATGCAAACCACCAAGAAGAAGATGAAGACAATGTTGACACGGTGATTTTCTCCCGAGGTTCACTTGGTTGCCACCAAGCTATGTCCCCGTTGTGTCGACCGCTCACTTGGTGGTTCGACGGCTAATTGGCATCACCTGCCAAGCTCAAAAGTGAGGGTAGCTCAATGACACGCTCAACTAGAGTTGCTCTTCGCGATCCCCATGGGGTGAGCACAATGCTGCCACGTGTTGCCTAGATTTAACGTCGCACGTCGATCTCCAACGGTCGGCTCCTTTACCCCACGCGATTAGTGGTGATCAGACGCACCGTCCTAGTAATCGGATGCGCCCGAGCCACGTCAGGTCGTGCAACCGCCCACGCCCTCAAGCCTACTGACCTGACGCACCACTTGCTAATCGGATGCTCCACCTTCATGAGTTAGGTCACTTCCAAAGACTGTCCAGAGAGGAGAAATCATGACCTGACGCATCCAATCAATGGTGACTTGACACTGATACGATACGAGGTCCCGATCTTCACGACGTAGGATCAATCACCAGATAACTAGCTGAAGAACAGCCGGATAACTTGCTGTAGGCAACGATAACTAGTGCAACCTAGCAAATAAAACTCAAAGCCAACCACCGTCTTTAACCGGCAACCTGAATCGAGGATTCGCCCAACCACACTCTCAAAGAACCAACCAACACAACCTACAATCAATCAAGGCAAACCTTGAAGGGAGTAGGAGCACCAATTGGGAGCGGATGAAGTAGCCGCTTCTGTAAATCCCGCGAAGGAAATCACAAGAGCAAAGGGGTAGAGATCACTCTCAATATTTGTTAGCACACAGCTGAACAAAGGGGGGTTTCTGTATTTTGATTATCAAAAGTCTTCTTTTGATTAGGAGTACATGGATATTTATATTAGGAACAGCCCTCCTAGATAGGTATAAACACAAAAAGGAAATGAAAAGGCAGGCTATGTGAACAGACTTCCACGAAATGGGTTTCTGAGCAGTTTCCGCGTGGCTGTTGGTCTTCTGCGCAGTCTTTAGTGTTTTGGCAATAACTCCATCTTGGAAAATCCAAAAGATGTGTGGTTGGTTGCGTTGGAAAGCTAACTTGATAAGGTTTCACACCATGTATAGCATGCACCATGAAACATTATAGAATGGTATAGTTTAATATGAGAAGTTGTACCAATATCATGTCCCAAGAAGACTGTTAACCCTCTGAGCAGTCTGCACTAAAGCTGGTTGGATCTGCACTAAAACTGGTTGGCTCTGGTCGGCCTTGAGGCATTAGAAACTAGACTTCACAAGATTTCCAAAAAGTCCTCATGGACCTCCATAGCCTTCAGGAATAAAAAGTTATGATATTTTCTTCTTGACAGTACTATCAGTTTCGAGCGGTCTGACCAGTATGCACTAAGTTGGTTGGATTTCATTAGTTACTACTCAGAACTGCTCGGCATTAGCATCATTGGAAAGTAGACTCAATAAGCTTTCTAAAATGTGCTCATTCACCTTCATAGCCTCTAGGAATCAAAAGTTATGAATATTTCTTTCTAACTGTTCTGCAGGACTGGTTTGGTTCGAGTGTGGTTCTTCTCTGTGGTCATCACCTTGTGTGTTCTTGCCATACTCTTTAGTGAACCTGAGCAACAACAATGTGCATGACTTAGGCAGTATATAATTCTCATTAATATTAAATTGAACTTCATAAAGTAGCGCGTTCACCTCTTGTTGTAGCTTCTTTGCTCGACTACGTGTAATTGGGCCACCAAAGGCTTGGGCTGGTGTCGATGTAGGTGATACTTGAGTTGGTGTTACTTAAATTGGAGGTTGTAACATGTTGGTTGATGACATGGTCATATCATCCTCACCCTCTTGAAAAGGAGTCATCCTCGACTCTAATCCGTCTTCTCTTATGAATGGCGATAAGTCAGCAACATTGAAGGTCGTACTCACACCATAGCTTGCTAGAAGATCTATCTTGTATGCATTATCATTGATCTTTGCAAAAACACGGAATGGTCCATCTCCTCGAGGCAACAATTTGGATTTGCGCTTATCAGGGAAGCGATCCTTGCGCAAATGTATCCACACCAAGTCCCCTGGTTCGAATAACACTTTCTTCCTATGTTTGTTCATACTTGTAGCCTTGCGTTTAGCACTTAGTTCAATTGCTTCCTTGGTCTTCTCATGTATCTTCTTTACATATGCAGCACGCTTGGAAGCTTCCATGTTGATTCTCTCCTGCAATGGAAGGGGCAACAAATCGATCGGAGCAATAGGTTTGAACCCATATACGATTTCAAAAGGACACAAGTTAGTGGTAGAGTGTACTGCCCTGTTATAAGCAAACTCCACATGTGGCAAGCAATCCTCCCAAATCTTCAAGTTCTTTTTCACCATGGTTCGCAGCAACATTGACAATGTACGATTCACCACCTTAGTTTGTCCGTCAGTTTGAGGGTGACAAGTTGTTGAGAACAAGAGCTTGGTTCAAAGTTTAGCCCATAATGTTTTCCAAAAATAGCTCACAAACTTGACATCACGATTAGACACAATGGTTCTGGGCATCCCATGTAGCCTCACAATTTCCCTAAAAAATAAATTAGCAACATGTGAAGCATCGTCGCTCTTGTTGCAGGGGATAAAATGAGCCATCTTTGAAAATCTATCAACCACAACGAATATAGAATCCTTTCCTCTCTGAGTTCTAGGTAACCCTAAAATAAAATCCATGCTTATGTCTTCCCAAGGAATGTTAGGAGCAGGTAAGGGAGTGTATAAGCCATGAGGATTTAATTTTGACTTAGCTTTGTGACAGGTGATGCATCGTTCCACAAATCTGATGACATCTCTCCTCATCTTAGGCCAATAGAAATGATCACCTAGCAGTTCGTATGTTTTCTTCTGTCCAAAATGACCTATTAGTCCACCTCCATGTGATTCCTGCAACAAAAACAATCTAACAGAAGAATTTGGAACACAAAGCTTGTTAGCTCTAAACAGAAATCCATCATGTATGTGATATTTTTCCCAACCTTTTCCATCTTTACAATGATTATACGGTTCTGAAAATTCAGGATCATTATTATACAAACCTTTCAAACTTTCAAGACCCAACACCTTGACTTCAAGTTGATTTAACAACACACTCTTTCGAGACAAAGCATCAGCAACCACATTGTCCTTACCTTTCTTATATTTCACAATGTATGGAAATGTTTCGATGAACTCAACCCACTTGGCATGGCGACGGTTCAGCTTAGCTTGTCCCTTCAAGTACTTCAAAGCTTCATAATTGGAATGAATAACAAACTCCTTCGGCCATAAGTAGTGCTACCATGTCTCAAGTACACGCACCAAAGCATACAATTCTTTGTCATACACAAAATAATTTAATTGGGCACCTCCCAATTTTTCACTAAAATATGCTACTGGTTTTCCTTGTTGCATTAAAACTCCTATCCCAATTCCACTAGCATCACATTCTACTTCAAAAGTTTTAGTGAAATCAGGAAGAACAAGCAATGGTGCTTCAGTCAAACGTTTCTTTAATTCTTGAAAAGCAGTTTCTTGTGAGTTCCCCCATTTAAAATCAACCCCTTTCTTTGTCAATTCATTCAAAGGAGCAGCGATGGTACTAAAATCTCTCACAAATCTCCTATAAAAACCAACAAGGCCATGAAAACTTCTTACTTGACTTACATTCATAGGAGTTGGCCAATCCTTGATGGCTTTCACCTTTGATTCATCTACTTCTATGCCCTTTCCTGATACAACAAAGCCAAGAAACACAACATGGTCTGTGCAAAAACTGCACTTCTCAAGATTAGCAAATAATTTCTCCTTTCTAAGCTCATCCAAGACTTGCCGAATGTGTTTCATATGCTCTCCAACAGACTTGCTGTAAATTAGAATATCATCAAAGTAGACAACAACAAATTTTCCAATGAAAGCTCGCAGGACATGGTTCATTAATCTCATGAAAGTACAAGGGGCATTAGTCAAACCAAAAGGCATAACTAACCATTCATACAACCCAAATTTAGTTTTAAATGCAGTTTTCCATTCATCTCCCGCTTTCATTCTAATTTGATGGTAACCACTTCTCAAGTCAATTTTAGTAAATATTATGGAACCACTCAATTCATCAAGCAAATCATCTAACCGTGGAATAGGATGACGATAGCAAACAGTGATATTATTTATAGCTCTACAGTCAACACACATCCTCCAAGAACCATCCTTTTTAGGCACTAATATCACAGGAACAACACAAGGACTTAAGCTTTCACGAACAAAACCTTTATCAAGAAGTTCTTGTACTTGCCTTTGTATTTCTTTTGTTTCTTCAGGATTGGTGTGGTATGGTGGACGGTTAGGGAGTGCAGCCCCTGGAATGAGATCAATTTGATGTTCAATTCCACGAATGGGAGGTAGTCCTGCCGGTGTTTCTTTTGGAAAAATGTCTTCATAGTCCTACAAAAGATGAGACACAACACTAGGAAGAGAGGTGATATCATTAGGTGAAATTAAAATGTCTTTGCACATAAGTACAAAGAGCACTTGATCTAGGTTATTCCTCACTTCTCTCAGCTCAGATTTTGTGGCTAGCATAACTAGATGCTCTCCCTCTCCTTTCTTTTTATCTCTCAAATTTGGCTTGTGGCACTCACTCACCGAATTGTGGATGGCACTCAATTTCTTTTGCTCTTCTGTTCCTTCACTTGCCAGACTAATTTCAGTTTGCTTTTGTAAGTGCTCAGCCATGATTTGTTGAGGCGTCATAGGCTTGAGTACAAACTTCTTTCCTTTCAAATCTAGTGTATACTGATTTGTTCTCCCACAATGCTGAGTATATCGATCATATTGCCAAGGTCTTCCAAGCAGCAAGTGGCACACAGACATCGGTGCCACATCACACTCTACTATGTCAACATATTCACCAATTTTGAATGGAACCTTTACTCTATATCCAATCTTAATATCTCCTGAATCATTCAACCATTGGACATGATAGGGATGAGGGTGCTGCTGTAGTTTCAAACCAAGCTTGTCAACCATCTCACGACTAGCAATATTATGGCAGCTCCCGCCATCAATGATCACCTTGACTACCTTATCTTGCACTTTAGCTCTGGTTTAAAAAAGATTATGTCGCTGTCCATTTTCAGCTTCCTTCATTTGAACGCTCAAAATTTGAGCCACCACAAGAGCAGCACCTTGCTCAAATTCACATCTAGTATGTTCCTCATCTTCATGAGCCTCATCATCATACTATTCCTCAACTTCCTCTTCACTAGCTGATTCATATTCTCCATTGTCTTTCACAATGATCACACGATTATTCGGACACTCCTTGATGACATGCCCATGACCTCCACACTTGAAGCATTGAATCCCACTACTCTTGGCTGTAGAACCCACTGAAGTAGTGGTGGATGCTGATGGTTTAGAGCTCATGCCTTGGGCAACAGCGTTCTTCCCTCTAAAAATACCCTGCACATTAGAACGTAAGTCTCCACTTGAGCTTTTCGCTGATGAGGGTGCAGCAGTAAACCTCGAGATTGACTTGCCCCCTCCTGACATAGTCCTCGTACCATATGACAAGGGCTTGCTATTCTTAGCATTTTGCTGCAATTGACGTTCAGCTTTAGTTGCTTGATGTACCAAATCAATAAGATGACGGTACGGATGAAACTCAACAATGCGCTAGATATTGCAATGTAACCCAGCCATGAAACATGCAATAGTTTGCTCTTCATCTTCACACACATCGGCTCTAATCATAGCTTTCTCCATCTCTTTATAATACTCCTCAACAGAGAGGCTTCCTTGCTTTAGATTCTGCAATTTATCATAAAGATCACGCCGATAGTGCTTCGGCACAAAATGAATTCTCATTTCTTGCTTCATCTCATCCCATGTTGTAATAGGGTTTTCTCCATCTTCTTCTCGATCACGCAGAAGTTGTTCCCACCATATCAGAGAATATCCATCAAACTCAAGAGATGCCATGGCTAATTTATTATCCTCTGAATAATTATGCAAGCGAAATATCTTGTCCACCTTCAACTCCCAAGTGAAGTAAGCTTCAGGATCAGATCCTCCATCAAATTTTGGCATGGTAAATTTCAATTTGCCAAACCTCCATCATGGTTGCCTCTTCTATGACATCGGCGACCACCATGATATTGGGAATGATTATCTTCATCCACATCTTCAGATTCATCACTGTCATCATTTCTTCGACCTCGTCCTCTTCCTCTACCATGTGCAGCACCTTGGTTTCTCCTTACTTGTTCTCTTGCTCTTCTAGCAGCAGCTCTTCCATCACTATCTTCTCCATCTTCACCATGGTTGCTTGCACCATCATGAGGTTGACGACACCCTCTGATTTCAGTCAAAAGAGCCTGAAGATCTCGGGTCAACCGATCTTGCTTCTCTTCCATGCTTTGCCGGAGTTCATTAAATTGTGCCATAGTAACACAATCTTCTATCTCAACACCACCCATCTCCTGTGTAAGGTTAGCTGAATACGAACAATAGGTATTTATGGAAAAAAATAAAATTTAGTAGCTCTCACAACCTCACCTCTTGTACCAACTGAAGCTCTTATGAAGTCCCTACGGGTTACAGGAAAAAAAACAGTGTGTGGTGGTAACGAAAGTGATGGCTAGGCGAATACAAGACCAGAGAGTACTGATTACGATGGCTTGTATGTGGAGCTTGGTAGGGAGTGATACACAAGGAATACAATCTGAAAACTAGTTGTTGTAAAGTTAAATAACAATCCAAACTAGAGGTTCTCTGCCTAGTGCCGACCACAGGATATGAATGATGTAAATAGATCAAACACACACGCAAAGAAATTTTAGATTTGATGCAAACAAGGAGTATGATTGGGATGCAAGTGTTGCGATCAGACCCAACCAAAATTTGCACCAAACAAAGATAGTAAACTAGTTACTCACTTGATATGAAAAAACTTTCAGCACTTGTGCACATAAACCAACAGATCTTCACTTTTCTTTTCACAACTTTTTGTTTTATCAACTCTTTTTTTTTGCACTTTTCTTTCTTCTACTTTTTTTATAGGGATCAGATATAATACTTGCACACTTAAGGATACAAACAAAATACAACCAGTAGTTGTAACTTGATAGGATCAAAGTTTACGCGAAGGAGATGATATGGGTTTCAGATTTTTTTTTGTGGGAAATTTCAGATATATGAAAGAGGCACAAAGGACACGCGAAGGAAAATATGATCAGCAACTAAAACAAGACTCTAATGGACTGAAACTTAACAAAACTCACTAAAATAACAGATTGAAACAAAGGGCTATGGCAAATATTTTTGTGGCTTTTTAGTGGATAGGACGAACACAAAATATATGTAGCTAAGGGTAAACAATCCTACCGTGGTAACGAAAGCTCTGATACCAGATGATACGATACGAGGTCCTGATCTTCACGATGTAGGATCAATCACCAGATAACTAGCTGAAGAACAGCTGGATAACTTACTGTAGGCAGCGATAACTAGTGCAACCTGGCAAATAAAACTCGAAGCCAACTACCGTCTTTAACCGGCAACCTGAATCAAGGATTTGCCCAACCACACTCTCAAAGAACCAACCAACACAACCTACAATCAATTAAGGCATACCTTGAAGGGAGTAGGAGCACCAATTGGGAGCGGATGAAGCCACCGCTTCTGTAAATCCCGCGAAGGAAATCACAAGAGCAAAGGGGTAGAGATCACTCTCAATATTTGTTAGCACACAGCTGAACAAAGGGGGTTCTATATTTCGATTATCAAAAGTCTTCTTTTGCTTAGGAGTACATGGATATTTATACTAGGAACAGCCCTCCTAGATAGGTATAAACACGAAAAGGAAATGAAAAGGCAGGCTATGTGAACAGACTTCCACGAAATAGGTTTCTGAGCAGTTTCCGCGTGGCTGTTGGTCTTCTGCGTAGTCTTTAGTGTTTTGGCAATAACTCCATCTTGGAAAATCCAAAAGACGTGTGGTTGGTTGCATTGGAAAGCTAACTTGATAAGGTTTCACACCATGTATAGCATGCACCACGAAACATTATAGAATGGTACAATTTAATATGAGAAGTTGTACCAATATCATGTCCCAAGAAGACTGTTAACCCTCTGAGCAGTCTGCACTAAAGCTGGTCGGATCTACACTAAAACTGGTCGGCTCTGGTCGGCCTTGAGGCATTAGAAACTAGACTTCACAAGCTTTCCAAAAAGTCCTCATGGACCTCCATAGCCTTCAGGAATAAAAAGTTATGATATTTTCTTCTTGACAGTACTGTCAGTTTCGAGCGGTCTGACCAGTATGCACTAAGTTGGTCGGATTTCATTAGTTACTGCTCAGAACTGCTCGGCATTAGCATCATTGGAAAGTAGACTCAATAAGCTTTCTAAAATGTGCTCATTCACCTTCATAGCCTCTAGGAATCAAAAGTTATGAATATTTCTTTCTAACTGTTCTGCAGGACTGGTCTGGTTCGAGTGTGGTTCTTCTCTGTGGTCATCACCTTGTGTGTTCTTGCCATACTCTTTAGTGAACCTGAGCAACAACAATGTGCACGACTTAGGCAGTATATAATTCTCATTAATATTAAATTGAACTTCATAAAGTAGCGCGTTCACCTCTTGTTGTAGCTTCTTTGCTCGACTACGTGTAATTGGGCCACCAAAGGCTTGGGCTGGTGTCGATGTAGGTGATACTTAAGTTGGTGTTACTTGAATTGGAGGTTGTAACATGTTGGTTGATGACGTGGTCATATCAGATGCGGTCAGCGTTCGGTCTCTCACTCTCTTCACTCCACACGCCAGAACGCCGCCACGTCATCTATCGTCAGCAACGACCAGACTCGCTTCCTGCGCGTCTGATCACTTTCAGCGCTGCTCACTCGAACATTTGATCGGACCGTAGGTCCAAGCGAGGCCTGCATCCGGTCACCTCTAGTGACCTGTTTCGTCTTCGTTTCTTCACCGAGTTGATCCATTTCAAATCCAACTTCTTCTCCTTTGCAAATGTGTCAACACCACCAAGTGTACACCACAATGTGTAAGTGTGTTAGCATTTCACAAACAATTTTCCAAAAGAGTTAGCCACTCAACTTGCCATGCCACTCGATCCTAGCAACGATGCAAAGTTAGATCACTCGAGTGGCACTAGATGACCGATATGCAAACAAGTTTGCCCCTCTTGATAGTTCGACCATCTATCCTAAACCCGATCATAAACTTCTCTACACACCTATGAACGGTGAAATGAAATGCCCAATAGGTTATACCTTTGCCTTGCACATTACATTCCATCTTCTTCGATGTTGATGCAACACATGCACCAACATGATCGATAATGATATGATCCACTCCATATCATTACGTGATCGTATTGGTTCATCAATCTTGACTTCACTTGCTCTTCACCATGGCTTCGGTCCATCGGCGCCAAGTCATCACTCAACTTGCCCTTCACACTTGCAACCGGTCCATCGAGCCAAGCCTTGTCTTGATCTTCTCCACCTTGATCACATGACTCAATGTCATGTCTCATATGCAATGAGCTCCTTCATCATCATATGTGTGAGCTTTGCAACATCTCCGAGCCATTTTTACCTCCATGGCATGTGTTGCTCACACACATATACTTGTGGACTAATCACCTATGTATCTTACTCAAACACATATTAGTCCACCTAAGATTGTCATTCAATTACCAAAACCAAACCAGGACCTTTCAGCCACGGGCAGAGGAGGACCGTGATTGGGCCAGGAAAGGGCATGGGAGTCATTGGGATAGCCCATCTATGCCACATTATTGCGATGGGGCACTGTGGCTGGACACAATGGCCAGGAGGTTGGTGAGGACAGAGGCAAGGCAACGGTAGGTGGGGGCAAAATCAGCACATGAAACAAAGTAGAAACAAAGAAGATGTTCAGTCCCAAGTTTAAAGATGGATGGTGATGATTGGATTTAGGTGTTGTTGTTCGTCGTCTGAAAGGGAAGAAAAAAACCGAACGCCTTCTGATTTAGTGTTCTCATAGCATGGCCTACTTTTAACGTGGAAAATTTTCCTGTTTCCTACGTTTTTGCTATAAAAAATAAACTAACATGAAATTCATGTGTTCAAAGGGGTCATAAATAAATGATTAATTATGGAAACTATAGAGGTTTTGCTTTCTTGCAATAGATTTGTTAGGCCTGCCAATGTTCACATGAGGGCGTATTTGGTTAAGCGCCTGCCATGTAGCTCCTTCGCCGCCAAGCAGCAATCTCAGCCCCAGAATGCTACCTCAACTAGGCAACTTCCGCCAAGAGACAACCAAATAGGCCCAAAGTGCACGCATATCAAAGAAAGGTTATGAGTTATAAATAAACAAGGTAAAAGATGAATAATTGATATTTGAAATTTGTGTAAATTTTGAAAATAAAATAATGTTGGGGTTGTTGAATAATAAGTTCCGGTCTAATGGAATCGGCAGTGATGGTTCTTGGCTACTATAACTGAAAGTGATAGTGTAACCGGCAAAGCAGCAGTGAAAATATACCTATTGCTGTCGATTTGTAGCTACGTATTACTTGGTTTACATGAAAAAATTCATAATTTTTTCATATGGAGCCGGATCAGGACAAACTTTATACTAAAATTGTAGAGTTCAAAGAGATCAAAAACTTTGTTGTTCACAGATGTTTTATTTGAGATGGTCCATATGTACAAATATTCCATACAAATTCTTGTAGCCATTAAACTATCTCGGATGGAGACAAGTTGTGTAGTGCTCGATAGGATTTACAACTTTACAGTTTATAGTTTTTATTTGAGACTATAAGTTTTAAATATGCAATAATACAAGATCGTAAATGTAAAGTTAATAGAATAACATCCGTTATATAATCAAAAGTTGTTGCATAGCTGATATGGTAATTAAGAACACTATGCGTGAGGCTTGAGGTTCATTGGTTCAGAGTCCTTAGAAGTAGGTTCTAAAAACTGATAGTACGTAATGACTAGTATTTTGGAACTGGTCCGAAGTGATAGGTATTTGTCCAAGACCGCCCGGTTCTTAAAACTTGTAGTAATTGACCACAGTTTGAAACTGAAAGTGATAGGTATTTTTTTGTAGTAGTGATTAGGCTATCTATGACGTGTATGAGTTTGGGGTTCCGTTGTGGGCTGATACAGAACGCTAAGGTGGTGGACGTGCATATATAAGGAGCCCAGGCCCAAGTGATATTTGGATTCATATTGCACTATGATTTCAGTCGTCTATAAGAAACGTGCTTCGTTTCGTTGGCAAGAATATATTGTATATTTCGCGTGAGTTGGACTAGTCCTACACTAGTAGACTTGGATATGATTGAAATGATACGAGTGAAAACAACGAATCATTTATACTGTTACAATGCCTTGCGTAAGCGTTAATAAGACGGTCGTCGATTTTTTTCCCCCATGTTTGATATTGCTCCGTTGACTAGCTCAAAACCAAATGACGGCGGCATGCAAACAGCAGTGATATGCATGCATGTTCTCAAGTTGAGTATATATTCTTCCAGCGTAACACACCAACAACATCATCACAGAACACTAGTAAAATTTATTTCCACTGCTTGCATTATATATTTATATATGTTTCCGATCGGCAATTATTCGTTGGCTGATCAGCATCAACAGAGACAAGAGCAGCAGAGATATGATCTAGAATGCAGGCCACATGCTGCATCTTACTATGGATGGATCGGAGATACGTAGCAATTAATAATAATATCGTTGGTCAGTTTGTTCCGAAGTTGACGACGGAGCGGTAGGTGTTGCCGGGCTGCCATCCGGCGGGGATGACGTTGCTGGCGACGAGGGTGTTGCCGGAGCCGGAGGTGAGGCGGACAGACAGGGGGCCCTGCAGGCTGGAGCCGGACTGGTAGCGCCACACCGCGCCCCAGGAGCGCTCCATGGGCGCCCACGCCGCGCCACTCTGCATCTGTAGCTCCACGGCGCCCAGGTCGCCGTCCCCGGACTCGTACTCGATGGCCATGGCCAGGTAGTTGGCGTTTGAGCCCGCGTCCACCCTCGAGCTTACATGTTAGCTTTTTAATCTCCTTTATTTACTTACATGTTAGCTTTTTAATCTCCTTCTTTCCTTATGCGTCCACCGTAAATATTTCTAACTAGTCCATCCTCGAGCTTACATGTGAAAGTGTGAAACCTCGCAGTTGAAGTCATCCTACAATTGTACATGTATGCATGCATGTAACGGCCATCTTGTATCGTATTGTATTTGTAGCTGCAGGGATACGACGAAAGCACGCATGCAGCATTTTACAGGGTGTACATGAACGAGATTGACCATGCATGCATATATGCCTCTGAACTGTGTATGCCGGTATATATATACACATTTCTCTCTAAAACGAGATCGACCATGCATGTGTGTGACGTGCGTGTGTGCAAGAATGCTACAGCTAGCTAGCTTGCTGGCTGTTACGTTTCCCCCCCCCCCCCCCCCCCCCCCCCCCCCCCCCCCCCCGAATAATCCCGATCCACAACAGAAAAAACAACCTCGCGCCTCAAACTGGAACAGAGAGACAGATCAGTACTGCCGCGGCTGAAGGGATCAGCGCCAGTAGACCGCATGCATGCATCAAAAGCCGGAAGCATCTCTGATCGATTTCTTCTCACTTGTCCGCTAGCGCAACAGAAGACACCTTGTTGTGATGCACTAGGCCGGGCACACACGGCTAGTTGTATATACGTTCCTGTCGTGTTCATATATAATCACTTTCTTCATATGATGTGAAACAAAGGAAGCTGCTGCATACGTAGCACAAGTGCCGCCGGTTACAACTAACTCTCTGCAGGTGTGTTGTTATTCAAGTTTTATCCTAAGTGAAATCATGTTTAAGTTTCACCAAGTTTATAAAGAAAATAACCTGAAACCAGATCTAACAGGCACAAAACGTGGTTGCATGGTTTTATTTGTAACCCTGCTAATCATGATATGAAACAGAGCTGGTATGTTTAACTAATGATCTGCATACTTAGGTATGTTAACTATGAAACATAGCTGTCTAATTCTTAGCACAGTATCATAAGAGCTCACCTGTTCCAACTAGAAATGACAGCACTGCGATCATTAGTTATCCATCTTCGATCTGCTCAATTGAATATAGTTGGCTCATACATATTAAAACACATAGTAGTTTCAAGAAAGAAAAAAAAAGGTCAATGAAGGATTTTAAACTGAATTTTAAGATACTGTCAAGAAGTTTTCCTCACCGGATTCAGCAGAAGTTCAGGGCTTGTCCTGTGAATAAGAATAAAAATGAAGATGGATTAGTAAGGGCAAAAAGATATATTCGCATGAGCTTTTAGGAAATTCACAAGTGTTAATTATTAATAGGAGTCGACATGGAATGGGGTATGAATTTATTATAAGCTTAAGCGCAGTTCTTGGTTCTAGAGAAAAAAATAAAGACAGGATATCATCTTAAACAAGCTGACAATAGGCCTGCTTTTCTTTAGCTTTTGCAATCTGCAAGTCAGATATGCAGCTCCATGTTGCTTCTGTATACTTGCATAATAGTAATATAACTATGGTACTGATACTTCGAAAAGAAAACCATTGCCTAAAGTAGGAATTCGTAAAGACTTACAAGCAACCAGCAAATGCTAACTCCTTCAGATTTGAACCATGTACAGGAGTGAGCCCCTTCACAAGCTTGTCACACACAGATTGTATTCCAGACATTGACAAAACCTCTAGATGATTAATCTTCTGTAGAGCAGGAAGAATTGCCATAGCGTCAACGTTTGTGCAGCTGTAATGCTACGAAGCGGGCATTCGTCCATGTCGACGGGCGGCTCGGTGCTCGCTCCCTCTCCCTAGACCAAATGGCCAGCAGCCCAACCGGCCACCCCACTTATTCCCTCCCTCTATCTTACACATGGGCCTGAACGTCAGCTACTCCTCCTACTCCAGACGGAAAAGCAGCCGTTGCCTGCTTGTACAAGAGCACGCATGCTGCTTCCTTCACCAACTCCTCAACCCAGCCCACACCGACTCCCCGCCTCCCACCTCGACAGTACGCCGCCACACGCGCTGCTCCCCATCCCCGCACCCCGTCGCCGCGCCGCCGTCCATGTCGCTCCTCGTGGGCATCCTCTCCGACCACGACGAGATCGGCGGCTCCTTCCGGTCGCCGTGTGTGGCCAGGCGACTAGGAGAGGGGGCCGTTGCTGGCCTGTCCCAAGCTAGGCGTAGGCATAGCTGGCCGCTGCCAGGCTATGCCACCATCCTCCGCCGCCGGCTAGCGGAACCGGCCATTCCCCGCTCTGCTCTACGTCGTCCGAAAGAAGAACGATAGGGTGAAAAACACATGTTGCAAACGTATGTTTCAAGTGTTTTAGATGTGTTAGAGATATGTTGCAAGTGTTTCATGCGGACGTTGTAAAAGTAGGTCGGGATGTTGCATATGTTGCAATGGTTGGACTCGCATGTTGCAAACTTCTGTTCTCAATGTTTCATGTATTTTTCTAGACGTATGTTGCAAGTGTGTTTATTTTGACGTTGCATATTTTTCACACATATGTTGCAAGTGTTTTATCTGGATGTTGCGTATATTTTACAATGGTTTTCAAGTGTTTTTCTGGTGTTTTTGTCTCATCTGTGCTCAGACTTATGTTGCAAGTGTTGTATTTGGATGTTTCAAAAGTAGATCGGGTGTTGCATCTCTGTCCTTGCTTTCTGCTACCTCGCCTCAGTGTCTCCTCCTCTTCCCAGCGCCGGTTGGGCATCTGCTGCCCCCTCCCCCTCTTCTCGATGCTGGTGACGTTTGGGGTGGCGCGGGCCCTGCGTGGGTGCACGAAACGACATGGAAAACAGAGTCTGACCGGGCGTTCGGGCGCTAGCAAGTCCGTTTGTGCAGTCATCTATATACAGTTCTCTAAGAACTGAATGTAACTTGTTTCCAAGAATATCGATTCCAGATGAAGTGAGAAGAGAACACTCGCACAGATTTAGGGAGCATAAGGAAGGTGCAACAGAGATGATTGTGACTAAACCATTATCAGAAAGCCGATAATTTCTCTTCAGAGATATTTTTCTCAACAATGGCATGCAGTTAGGAACCTTAGCTATGGTAGTTGGCAATATGTAGTCAGGCATGCATCTTCTAGATATATCAAGCTGTAGATCCTACATTAAGACAAAAGCTGAATGAGTTCTAACAAGTTAATTTACCCAAAAGGGTTGAGTAGAGTATCTTTGGAATCCACTGGATCGAAATCTGGCTCGTCCTCTCTCGAGCTCAGAGATGATAAACTATCTTCTGCAACCATCTTTCCCTTTCCATTGCTATCGGGATTGAATTTGTGGGAACTAGTACCAACTGCAGAGCCCACATTAGCTTCAGCATGAGAATTGATACATAAACTACACTCTGAACAACATGCATCATCATGGGCTCGCTGGGTGCAAAGCAATGCCATTGTGGCGTTCTTAACGGGCAATTTGCATGGACAACACTAGGACATGTTGCGCTCCTTTACTGTCCGTTTACCACGCCATCACAACTGTAACTCAGCGGAACCGCACCATGCCCTCCTTCTGGCATGATGTATGGAATGGGGATGACTCCATGGCAGAAAAATTCCCGGAGCTGTACAGCCACTGCAGACTACAAAGAACTGACTGTCAAACAGGCGGCTGAAGGTGGCCTTCGAGACAGTCTTGTTGCTCGACGATCAACGGCAGCGACAGCGCAACTGGCTCAGGCATTACAGATCATGGAGCAGCAGCGGCTAGGGGAGGGCAGAGATCGTCGTCAGAGTCCACTGTTCAAACGGAATGGAGACTTGGACACCTCTTTGTTAGATTGATCTCTAACCTAACTGGACCCAATAGCCCAGTTGGGCCTTTGATTTGCGCCCTGATCGGGGGCGCCTAGCCCACCATGGCTGAAGGGCCCCTGTCACCCTACGCTATAAAAAGAAGTGGGGGGCCGGCGGCTCTAATCACGAGGTTGACCTGAGCCGACCTCCCCACCGACAAACCCTAAACCCGATCTAAGTGAGGGGCGCAGCCAGTGACGGGAAGTACCTCCGCCACAGCATTGCGCCGTCGTCATCTTCACCACCGGCACAGCATCTCCGACACGTCTTCCCCAACTGTCGCTGCCCATGCGCAGACTACATCAACGAACCCGATGGCGGCCTCTGAACCCTCCCCCTCTGCCGTGTCAGGTTCGGTACCTTTTCTCTTCCCTCTCTGTCTCTCTATTGCTGCACTAGAATGTATCCTAGGTCTTTGATTCATTAAGCACCCCGGCTAGATCAACTCCTAGACGATCCAAATAGTCTAACAATGGTACCAGAGCCAGGTTTAAGTATAGATCTAGCTAATCAGTTTAGATCCTTTCGGATCTGAGAAAAGTAGGGGTCTCGGAAGAAAGTCGAACCCTAACCCTAACTGGGTTAAAGAAAGGAGGGTTTTCGGTTGAACCCTAACCCTAACTAGGGATTAAAAGAAGAGGATTTCGGCCTTAAGAATGTAAGAGCCGAACCCTAAACCCGTAAAAGTCTTCAACGGGGAAGAGAAACAGTAAAACCCTAACCCCATCCCAATCGGTCAAAACCAAGAAGAGCAAACAGATCCAAATCCGATTGGGGAAGAAGGGGAAACGGAGACCTACCTCGCCGCTGCGCAGTATTGCTGTCACGCCGGCGCGAGGGGAAAAGAAAGGGCCGAGCCGGGGGCACTGCTCGCCGGGCTCCGGCCAAAGAGGCAATGCGGCCAGGCCACTCGACGGCGGCGCGCTCACCCGCTGGGGAGCGCGCACGCCGGCGAGGGGGCCGGCAACGGCGCCGTTGCTCCACTGCTGTTGCTCCACTGCTTCACCTGCTCGTCGCTCGGTGCTGCGGTACTGAAGAGAGTAGAGAGAGCAGCGAAGAGAGAGAGAGAGAGCAGAGGAGAAAGTGAGCTAGGGTTTTGGTTGGAGGCCGGCGTCGATGGTTTTTATTCACCCGAAGTCAACGCGCGACTGTCCGATGCTGGATTAACGGTCGAGATCAAGCGGGCCAGAGACGCGGCCTAGGTGGGCGAGCGCGCGAGGTCGAATTCCCGGCCCAGGCCCAGGTTGCGGCCTGGGCGCGGGGGAGCGCGCGGGAAGGGCGCGTGCGGCTGTGGGCCGTGGGTCGTTTCTGCTGCTATGGGCCGAAATGGCAAAACACAGTAAAATTGAATATCTTTTGTTTTAATTTTTTCCAGAAACCTTTTTTGATACATATTTGATGAATTTCAATTGAATTTTGATGTCCTACTCTGCACAATTTTGATCCAACGACAATTTTGTTCAGAGAAAAGTAAAGTTCTATTAAGTTTCTGGAAAAATAATAATGAGAATATTTACACTTTCCGTTGCGTATGTAAAGATGTTATTTTCATTATTAAATTCAAACCAATGGGAGAATTTAATTTTGAAAAATGGATATGATTTAATTGATTATAATATTGTTATTATTCTGACCAATGTTGATTAATGGCAATATTATGATGTTTTATCTTGCATTAATTATATTTCTGCCCAACGGTGATGTAGAATTAGTGTAGAGAACAATTGTATGTTTTAATTTTTTTCAACGTTGGAACTAAGGCATGCAATTGTTATTGTTATAATTTATGTTCTCACACTATTTGAATTGTGTTTTCAGGCGGATACAACTTGATGAGTTGTATCAAAGAGATCCCCACTCTAAAAGGTGATAACTACATTGAGTGAAAGAAAAAGATCGACCTGGCTTTCATCCTCGCTGAGGTGGACTGGGTAGTCACCACACCGTGTCCCACAGAGCCTGTGGCACCGGTGAGGGAGACAAACGAGGCTGATGCCGCTTGGGCAACCAGAGAGAGGGATTTTGCATCCCAAAGAATGTCCTAGGACCTTGAGCATAGAAAATGGGTCACTGCCAACAAGAAGTGTTTGGCTGTGATAAAGAACACGATTGAGCCTGCAATTGTGGGCTCAATCCCAGAGTGTGACACCGTCACTGAGTATCTCGAAAGAATAAAGAGTCAGTTCACTGGCTCTTCAAAGATATATGCTACCTAGCTGATAAAGCAGCTAGTGACAGAGAGATACTCAGACAATGGTGGCATAAGAGAGCACATACTAAGGATGAGCCATTTGGCATCCAAGCTAAAACCAATGGATCTGGCTCTCAAGGATGAGTTCCTTATCTATCTGGTTTTGCTTCCTTGCCAAAACAGTTTGACACCTTTGTTGTCAACTATAACATATAGCCCAAGAAATAGGACATGGAGAGGCTCATGGCTATGTGTGTTCAAGAGGAGGAGAGAATGAAAGCTGCCAATGGTGGCTCTATTAATTATCTAAAAGATAATAAGAAAAAGAATCCTAATACTAACTTCTCCTCAAAGTCAAAGGGAAAGGGTCCCATGCTGCATCAGCCTTAGCAAAACAAGTTTATAGTAGAGAAAGATCAATGTCTCTACTGCAAGAAGACGGAACATTATAAGAAAGATTGTCCCGATTACCGAAAGATGATCATGGCAAAGAAAGGTGAGAACATTATTACGTTCATAAATGAATCCCTATATGTACAATATTTAAAATCTACTTGGTGGATTGACTCAGGTGCAACTGTTCATGTTGCTAATTCTTTACAGGGATTCCGTTCGACGAGGACTACGCAAAGAAGCGAAAGACACGTTAAAGTCACAAATGGAGTCTGAGCAGAAGTTGAAGCCGTTGGCGATCTTTCTCTAGAGCTTGCTGATGGTTTCTACCTCATACTTAGAGATGTTCTTTATGTTCCCTCATTACAGAGAAACCTGATTAGTGTGTCATGTTTGGACAATGATGGTTATGATTGCCATTTTGGAAATGGCAAATGTAAGATAACATTTAATGATGCATGTGTTGGTCTTGCTATCTTACAAAATGAGCTTTATTTGTTATCACTACATGATGATGTGAATGTTGTATGCGATAATGGGAACATTGCGTGCGACAATGTGAATGTATCCTCATCTATGGATGTAAACAGAAAACGAAAAAGAGCTCACGATGCGTTGTCGAAATTATGGCACTATCGTTTAGGCCATATTTCGAGGGAGAGAATAGAAAGACTAGTTAAGAATGATATTCTTCCTCCATTAGAGCTCTCAGATTTAGAACAATGCAGAGATTGCATAAAAGGAAAGTATGTAAAGAAAATTAAGAAAGATGCCAAATGAAGCATAGGAATTCTACAGATTATTTACACAGATATCTGTGGTTCTTTTCCTATAAAGAGTGTGGATGGTTATGATTCATTCATAACATTCATAGATGCTTACTCCCGTTATGGTTACATTTATCCAATCAAAGAAAGAACAGAAGTATTGGATAAATTTAAGATATTTAAGGCAGAAGTTGAAAACCAACACAATTTAAAGATAAAGATAGTCAGGTCCGACCATGGGGGGGAGTACTACGGTCGGCATACCCCATATGGCCAAGTTCCTAGACCTTTTGCAAGGTTCTTACAGGAGAATGGCTAGTAGCCCAGTATTCTACACCGAGTGAACCTTAGCAGAATAGAGTAGCTGAAAGACATAATCGTACACTGATGGATATGGTGCGTAGTATGATAAGTTACTCTACCTTACCATTGAGCCTGTGGATGGAGGCGTTAAAAACCGCCATTCATTTTCTCAATAGAGTACCAAGTAAGTCGGTGCCCAAAACACCGTATGAGTTGTGGATAGGAAGAGTACCCTCACTAAACCACTTACGTGTGTGGGGGAGCCCTGCTAAGGCTAAAGTATTTAACCCAAACATTGGGAAGCTAGATCCCAAAATAGTGAGTTGCCATTTCATTGGCTACCCAGAAAAGTCAAAAGGTTTTTGTTTCTACTGTCCAGATAGACATACAAAGTTTGTGGAAACGAGACACGCTGTCTTCCTAGAGGATAAGATGATGAGGGGGAGCATGGTAGCTCGAGAAATTGATCTTGAAGAGAAGTGGGTGTATGCACCCACTCTGATGATTCATGAGCCATTTTTCTCACTACCTGCTGTCGCTGCACCGACAATGCAAGACACTATGGTGCCAGCAACTGTTGTTATCCCGCCTGTGGCAACAATGAATAATGATGAGGAACCTATTCTTCAGGATCCTATAGAACCTATTGTCACAAATGAGGGGGAGCAACAACAGCCTCAAACAGAAGATGTGCCAAATGTGGAGGCCCCTAGAAGGTCTCAAAGAGTTAGAAAATCAGTTATTCCTGCTGATTATAAAGTGTACAACACAGAGGAATTTCAAATGGAGGATGATCCCACCTCATTTGAAGAAGCCATGAGAAGTGATCATTCATCAAAGTGGCTTGAGGCCATGGAAGATGAAATGAAATCTATGAATGCCAATAAAGTTTGGGGTTTGGAGATAATTCCTAAAGGAGCCAAAACTGTAGGCTATAAATGGGTCTACAAAACAAAGCTTGACTCTCAAGGGAATATAGAGAGATATAAAGCCCATCTTGTGGCAAAAGGCTTTACGCAAAGAGAAGGGATTGATTACAATGAGACCTTTTCTCCAGTCTCATGTAAGGATTCCTTCAGAATCATAATGGCATTAGTGGCACATTATGATTTAGAATTACATCAGATGGATGTAAAGACGACATTTCTCAACGGAGACTTGGAGGAAAATGTTTACATGGCACAACCAAAAGGTTTTGTCATGGAAGGAAAAGAACGAATGGATGCCGCCTAAAGAAATCCATTTATGGATTAAAATAAGCTTCAAGACAGTGGTACTTGAAGTTTGATCAGACAATAAAAATTTTTGGGTTTAAAGAGAATGTAGAGGATAATTGTGTCTATACAAAGTTTAAGAATGGAAAATTCATCTTCCTTGTCCTGTATGTGGATGATATCTTACTTGCTAATAGTGATGTCAGTCTACTACTAGACACAAAGAAGTTTTTATCCTCAAAATTTGATATAAAAGATCTTGGTGAAGCTTCATTCATTCTAGGGATCGAAATTCACCGAGATAGAAGTAAAGGGGTATTAGGACTGTCACAAAAGGCATACATAGAAAAGATCTTAAAGAAATTTAGTATGCACAAATGTAGTCCCTCACCTACTCCTATAGTCAAGGGCGACAGATATGGAGATTTTTAATGCCCCAGGAACCAATATGAGATTGATCAAATGAAAGTGGTTCCATATGCTTCAGCTGTCGGAAGCATGCAATATGCTCAAGTATGCACATGCCCTTACTTGGCATTTGTTACCGGGTTACTTGGCAGATTCCAGAGCAATCCTGGAATAGAACACTAGAAATTGGTAAAGAAAGTCTTGTGTTATTTGCAAGGAACGAAAGGCCTCATGATGACGTATAGAAGATCTGATTCACTCCATATAGTGGAGTATTCAGATTCTGATTATGCGGGAGATGATAGAAAATCTACGTCTGGATATGTATTCACTCTCGCAGGGGGAGCTATTTCATGGAAAAGCTCAAAACAAACTGTCACTACATCGTCCATAATGTATGCCGAGTTTGTAGCGTGTTATGAGGCAACGGGGCAGGTGAACTGGCTAAAGAAGTTCATACCCGGTTTGAAGGTGGTTGACGACATCTATAGACCACTAAAGTTATACTACGATAATAATCCGGCAGTATAGTATGCTCACAACAATAAGTCAAGCGGTGTTGCCAAACACATTGACATAAAGTATTATGTTGTGAAAGATAAAGTCCGGGATCAAGTCATAAGTCTTGAGCATATAAGTACAGTAAAGATGCTCGTGGATCCGCTTACAAAAGGCTTACCACCCAATGTGTTCAGAGAACATGTAGCCAGCATGGGTTTAAGGGAAAGCCTATAATTCCTGGACAAAAGAAGCCCCAAAGATAAGTATCTATTTTAGAACAGAGTAGTGTATTGTAGCTGTTAAATCTATCGACAATGGACCGTGACAACGAGACATGCTCTATGCGCTAATCTATAATGGAATGAACAAAAGTAGAGAATATGAAAGTGAAAGATGGAAGAGATCAAGGGGGAGATTGTTAGATTGATCTCTAACCTAACTGGACCCAATGGCCTAGTTGGGCCTTCGATTTGCACCCTGATCAGGGGCGCCCAGCCCACCATGGCTAGAGGGCCCCTATCACCCTGCGCTATAAAAAGAGATGGGGGCCGGCGGCTCTAATCACGAGGTTGACCTGAGCCGACCTCCCCACCGACAAACACTAAACCCGATCTAAGTGAGGGGCGCAGCCAGTGATGGGAAGTACCTCCGCCGCAGCACTACGCCATCATCATCTTCACTGCCGGCACCGCATCTCCGACACGTCTTCCCAACCGCCGCTGCCCATGCGCAGACTACATCAACGAACCCGATGGTGGCCTCCGAACCCTCCCCCTCTGCCGTGTTAGGTTAGGTACCTTTCCCCTTCCCTCTCTGTCTCTCTATTGCTGCACTAGAATGTATCCTAGGTCTTTGATTCATCAAGCACCCTGGCTAGATTCACTCCTAGACGATCCGAATAGTCTAACACTCTATGCTCTATAAGACACTGAAGACACCTGATTCCAGTCTAGATCCTTGGGCATAATTCATTTGGAACAACAAGGCGCCTCCTAGAGTGAAATTCTTTGCATGGTTCAATGCAAGACCAATCTAATAAAGATGGGGATCATGGAAAACATAGAGTGTGACTGCGGAGGAGGAGATGCCGGCACATGTGATCTTTGGCTGTCAAGCAGTGAGCAGTTCTGGGGAGCGGGAGCTCTTCCTCCTAGGAAAGAAATTTTTAAGTACAGGAACACCCAGATGTTCGGGAAGCCACACCAGGGTCACACAGAGGAAACACACAAATCCCTCCCCCATGGGGGTTAATCTGTGAAAGACCAAGTCAGGTAGCCAAAGACCCTAGAGCGTATATAACTATCCTCTTTGGCTTTAAAGGCCACTTGTCGAGAATCCATGGCCATATTCTGAAAGATTCTTCTGTCTCTTTCCTTGCAAATATTCCACATCGTGTATATCGCCACCCCGTTGAAGTGTCGCCATCACTGCCTTGGGACTATGGCTGCCACTTGTTCCCACCATATTTTTATTTCTGTTGGTTGGGTCTGAGGCCGGATTAGGTTAGTGTCAAGGTGCTCCCATGCCAACACAAGACTCCAAACCTTTTTAGCTAGAGGGCATAGCAGGCACATGTGAAGGCTGGATTCCGATGGACCGTTGCACAACATGCAGTGATCTTGGTGTGGCCAATTCCTTAGTTGCAGATTGTCTGCCGTGAGGATTTTGTTCTACACTAGGATCCATGCAAAGAACTTGCATTTATTTTCAGTACATGCTTTCCAAATAAGGTCTGGGCGGAATTTCCTGAAGCTCCCTTGGAACTGTATGTGGCACGCCGAGCGAGTTGAGTATTTTCCATCAGGCGTCCATTTCCAGGCAATGGAGTCTTGTACTCCCAGCTGTAGCTGAATATTTTGTATTCTGATCGATCCTAGGGATACAAATTCCTCGAACTGGTCAGTGCGCTGCAAGAGATCACACGGCCATGAGTCAGATGCGCGCGACCGTCTCACTCGGCGCACGCACTAGGAACGACCGCAACGTGCGTGGGCTCGGAGGGGCAGTGATGCGGCGCTGCGGCGAGTTACCTGCGCGCAAGGCTAGCAAGTTGCCCTGCTTCTTGGGCCACAGACTTTGGAGCCCGGTTCCCCTCTCAGCTTCATCCTAAGGCCTATTTAGCTTCTGGAGTCCAGTTTTCTAGGTATGTATAAATTGATTTTCCTATCTAGTTCATTTAGACCACTTTTTTTTCTCTAGCTTTGTTTTTCTCTTTCGGGATAGCAGGTGTGTGGGTAGTGAGCGGGCGGGGGTATGGTTTTACATACATATATAAGTAGAAGTAACAAGCTAGAACACAAAAATGACATAAATCAACTTTGAAAGAAATAGTAGATAGAAAATGTTTAGCATGTAATCATTGGTTGGAATAGAATGCTTTTCCATTGAATGAACAAAACTTTGAACTAGCACACAAAAAACTTTGTATTCTCAACACTGAAACTTTTGCACTTTGGACCTAAAAACTTTTTAATTAAAAAACTTTCCACATCAAAAAAATTCTATGAGATTACTTGATTGAACCAACACATAAAAATAAATTAAAAGGTCCATAAAATAGACATTCAAAGTTATCTTATAAGAGTGGACAAAACAGAGGCAACATAAATATATTGGCACCACATGGGCATTTATAGATAGCCCACACCATCAGGCAACTTCTTAAAATGAAATTTGAAAAGGATTAAACCTAGATACTTGATATGACAAATCAGTACCTATGACCCAAAGATCCGATGAATATTTAGCACTATTGGTTCCAATGACATAGGAATCTTACGTAACAAAGTGAGTGCACAGGCAACCCATGGGGCACAAACTGAACAAGTATACATGACATGCTTCCTGTCTACATGCTTTGCAAAGGAGTAATATAGGCAAGCATAGCTCGAAACAAGTCTTTGCATTTTAAAATTAATTGGAAAAGAAATATGTAGGCAAGCATACGTCCAAATATATAGTCTTTAATCCGAGAATGATGAAGCATATCCCAAGGGTTGTGTTGCTGTTCAGAGTGAGCAGTGCTCCTCAGAGCCCTGGTGGCCTCCCTGCAAGTATCATCAAGAATTAAAGCCTGCAATGAAAGAGATCCCTTTTTAAAGAATAGTGCATTGCATAAAAGCTGACCTGATCTCTTCACTTGTCGGTTCAAGCTCCAGTGCCTCCATGAAAGCATTAGCTGCTCCTTTCTGGTTCTTTGAATAAAAAGATACTGGTGAGATCCAATTTGAGTTTGCAGGGGACTGTTTAGTGGAAGAGTGGGCTGGTAAGTAAACTAAAAATTTCTAGGCTACATGTATGTGCAGCAGCAGTGCAAGGCACTGAATCACAACGAAGATCCATATAACACATCCAATTTCTCTCTATTGTTCTCATTTTAGTTCTACATGTCTAACAATGAGTATAAGTAATTCATGGCCTCCTCCTTTACTACTTCCCAAAAAGCATAGGGCATACGTTAACATATCAAAAGTCTTCTAGCAGAGCGACATGCATTCATATATATCAAAATTCGGCACCAATTATTGTCCATGAAAGTAAGAAATTTAATTATACTACTTTACTTCTGAAATGTCCTTGTTTGGTTTTGGTAATTGAGTGACAATCTAGGTGGACTAATATAGGGTTATGTTGACATACACAGGAATTAGTTCACAGGTACACTAGAGTGAGCAACTTGAGTCATGGAGGTGGAGATGGCTTGGATATGTTGAAATGCTCACCTCATTGTCAAAATGAAGGAGCTTATTACATATGAGACATGACATGGAGTCATGTGGCTAGATGGAGAAGATCAAGACAAGGCTTGACGTCAATGGACTGGTTGTAAGTGTGAAGGGCATGCCGGAGGCTTTGGAGCGACACACCGCACGTGGCGGAGAAGCTTGAGCAAGGACTTGGCACCGATAGACAAGGTTAATGGTGAAGAGCAAGTGATGTTGAGATCGATGAACCAATAAGGTCACATGATTTGAAGAGGATCATACATTCATGTGAGATCAAGCCATGCAAGACTTGTGATGATTACAAGTGGCTTGATAGTGGTTGGTGTTTGTGTAGCATCAACATTGGAGGAGATGAAATGGAATATGCAAGTCAAAGGTATAACTTGTAGGGCATTTTATTTTATCGGACAAAGGTTATGTAGAGAAGTTTATGACTAGGTTTAGGATAGATGGGCGTACTATCAAGAGGGGCACGCTTATTTGCATATCGGTCATCTAGTGCCACTTGAGTAATCTCACTTTGCATGCGATGCTAGGATCGAGTGGCGTGGAAAGAGCAAGTGAAAATTCTTTGAAAAATGATTGTAAAAAGCCAACACACGTGCACAAGGTGGTGGTTCACTCGGTGGTGTTGGCACATTTGAAAAGGAGAAGAAGAGCTTGTTGGGCTGCTGTCTCAGAGCGGTGGACTGTCTGTCTCTCTGTGGTGGACTGTCTACCGGTCGGCGCTGTTGTTGCGTGAGCACTGATTGTGCATCCACCAGTGATGACCAATGCTACTTGGCCAAGCACATAGGGATTTCAAAACCGAGCACCAGTGTGGTAGGTGTACACTAGTCGAGTCACACTGGCGATGACCGGTGATGACTAGCTGAGCGCGTGTCTTAGTATGCCAAGACAAAGCGGGTTCGACTAGAAATTTATCTAGTCCGAACTAGAATGTTTACTATGCACCAGTCGTGTCAGGTGTGACACCAGTTGCCATAATGGTGAGGTGATTTAGAGACCATGTAATTCGTAGGTTTGAGATCGATAGTGCACCGGTGGTCACCGGTGTTGTGACTAGTGTACACAAGTCTTCTAACACGTAGTGACAACTAGTTTTCTAGCTGTTAGAACTGACCATTGAGTGTGCACCAGTGGTGACCGGTGCAGGTGACCTGTGCCCCCTTAGGCAACCAGTGCACCCATAGTTTGGATGCTTTTTAGTCCAATGACTAGTTGGCATTTGTGGGCTATATAATAGAGGGGTGTTTTGGCCTTGGCTGAAGTTGATCACCTTGGGGGACTTAGTGTCCTTGTGAGTGCTTGGGAGCCCTCTATCTCACCTGTGCTTGCAAGAGTGCAATCCAATTGTTAGTGAGTGATCGCTAGTGCATTCAATTGAGAGATTACATCGATTGGCACTAGATGATCAAGTTGCAAGCCAGTGGTGCTTATTACTCTTGGAGGTTGCCACCTCCTAGATGGCTCAGTAGCTATGGTCTCCATCGTGAAGCCTGCAGAAGCTTGTGTGTGGCTTCAAAGAAAGGCTTGTGAGGGGTGTTGTTGTCGCCCCGTGGTAGACACGAAGAGCAACTCTAGTAGAATTGTGGTGTGAAGAGCGTCAAGTGGTCCGGCTGGGTCGAGTGCTAGAGCTCGTGGTGAGCACTCCACGTGGGAGAGTGTGCCTTGAGGGTCACTAGTAGCAAGAGGACTGGTGACAACCTTGAGCTTGCCTCAACGGGGAGTAGGTGGTTGGCAAGCCACCGAACCTCATGATAAAATCACCATGTCAAATTTGTTCATCCTATTGGTTTGCTTACTCCCAACACAAGCTTGTTTTACTAATTCATATATTGTGCTTGTGTTGTTGCTCTTGCGTAACTAGTTGGCTTGTGTAGATTGCTAGTTGCTCTCTTTGCTTGTGTGGCATAGTTGTAGCTCCCGTGAGTAACTAGTTGTCTTGTGTAGCCTTGCTAGTTACATTGTTTAGTTTGTGTAGCTAAGTAATTGTTGAGCTCTCTAGTTTGGCCTGTGTCGCCTTGCTATTGATTGAGTAGTGCTAGTGAGCTTAGGCTTTGTGCGCTTTACATACTAGCATGTGTAGGAGATCCCCAGTTGTTTGAGTACTAGTTGCATAGGTTTGTGTGACCTTGCAAACTAGAATTATGTAGGTGAGCTCTACCTAGCCCGACACCTTAGTTTGCTCAATTAGAATCTTTTTGTAAGATGCTTGAGAACTTAGATAGAAGGGTGTAGACTTGTTATCATGAACATAGCTTTAGAAAATGAGATGGCAAAACCAATGAAATTGCAAGAATGAAAACTCATTTGTAAAGAATGCATGCGAACAACAAAAGTATCTACTTTATGTTATTACTTGTTCACATGAGCTGAAATTGACTCATGAGGAACTTAGTGTTGCTCATGATAACTTGGTACAAGACCATGCTTTTCTCACTAACACGTTTTCCATAGAAGAAACTAAAACTAGTGGAGCTCATCACATGGATTAGATGATCAATTGCATAATATTGCTAACCCTTGTGATGTACGCAAGAAGCATGTATCCACCTCTTGTGATGATTTATTAGCTATGCCATATTCTTCATATATAGATACCCCTCTTGTGTGTCGGGGGATGCTCCTTGTTTCCTAGTGCATGGGTCAGGACGTCACTCTCCCTGTTGAAAGGTCCTAATGCTAGAGGGGGGGTGAATAGCCTATTAAAAATTTCTACAACAACACTTAGCAAACCAGTTAGACAATTATGAGGTGAAGCAAGTATTGCGCTAGCCTACTAAAATTGTAAGCCACCTACCACAATTCTAGTTTATATAGTTTTTATCCACTCAATATCTATGTCACTACACTAAGTTAGTGCACTCTCAAAAGCTAACTAAAGAGCCACACTAACCAAACTAACAAGCTCTCACAACTATCTACACTAAAGAACTTGACAACTAATTTGTGGTAATGTAAAGAGAGTGAGCAAGATGGTTATACCACTGAGTCGAGGAGTGAACCAATCAATCACAAAAATGAATACCAATGAAGACCAATCACATCGGAATCAAATGATGACACAATAATTTTTTACCGAGGTTCACTTGCTTGTCGGCAAGCTAGTCCTCGTTGTGGCGATTCACTCACTTGGAGGTTCACGCGCTAATTGGCATCACAAGCCAAACCCTCAATAGGGTGCCGCACAACCAACACAAGATGAGGATCACACAAGCCACGAGCAATTCACTAGAGTACCTTTTGGCTCTCCGTCGAGGAAAGGTCAAGAACCCCTCACAATCACGACGATCGGAGCCAGAGACAATCACCAACCTCCGCTCGATGATCCTCGATGCTCCAAGCCGTCTAGGTGGCGACAACCACTAAGAGTAACAAGCGAATCCCACAGCAAAACACAAACACCAAGTGCCTCTAGATGCAAACACTCAAGCAATGCACTTGGATTCTCTCCCAATCTCACAAAGATGATGAATCAATGATGGAGATGAGTGGGAGGGCTTTGTCTAAGTTCACAAGGTTGCTATGTCAATCCAAATGGCCAAGAGAGTGAGCTTGAGCTAGCCATGGGGCTTAAATAGAGAGCCCCTATGAATAGAGCCATTGGGCTCCTCACTGCACTGAACACGGGGTGACCTGACGCTCAGGTCAGATCGACCGGACGCAGGACCCCAGCGTCCGGTCCTGCGATGCACGCCACGTGTCCCCTCTCTTCAAATACTGAGCGCTTGATTCCAACGGTCAAGTGATGACCGGACGCGCTGCTTTGAAGTGACCGGACGTAGGACCTCAGCGTCCGGTCGTTTCCAGTAAGCATCCAACAGCGAAAAATCATGACCGGACGTGTCCGGTCATGCTCGACCGGACTCACCCAGCGTCCTGTCACTCGGCGTCTCCTCTGTGCGCTGCCATGTCAGTAGGACCAGACACACCCCTTCAACGTTCGGTCACCAAGTGACCCAGCATCCGGTCGTGGACCGACGCCAGCGTCTTCGCTGCTTCTATAGACCAGACGCGTCGGTCCTTCCGAGACCAGCGTCCAGTCACTCACAGTGACCTCAGTCTTTTCTATATAGGGCGCCGGTGAAGTTTCTAACCCTTGCTCAAATGTGCCAACCACCAAGTGTATCACCTTGTGCACATGTGTTAGCATATTTTCACAAACATTTTCAAGGGTGTTAGCACTCCACTAGATCCTAAATGCATATGCAATGAGTTAGAGCATCTAGTGACACTTTGATAACCACATTTCGATACGAGTTTCATCCCTCTTAATAGTACGGCTATCGAACCTAAATGTGATCACACTCTCTAAGTGTTTTGATCACCAAAACAAAATAGCTCCTACCATTTATACCTTTGCCTTGAGTCTTTTGTTTTTCTCTTTCTTCTTTTCAAGTCCAAGCGCTTGATCATCACCATGGCATCACCATTATCATGTCATGATCTTCATTTGCTTCACCACTTGGAATGTGCTACCTATCTCATGACCACTTTGATAAACTAGGTTAGCACTTAGGGTTTCATCAATTCACCAAAATCAAACTAGAGCTTTCACCTGTTCGATTGGATATTCTCTTGGACAGTCTCATCATGGAGTGCGGCAACCCTATTGTCTAGCTGATGCATTGGTTGGCTACTCCCTGGTGCAAGTGAGCCGTCGTCGTTGTAGGATGCCCCCTCGATAAAAGGAACCTCTTCGATCGGGTCTCACATGCCTCACTCTGATGATGAGTGAAGGACACCATGGCAACCATGTCAAATTGAGCTACCCAACATTGGCTGGGCCAGCATATGCAACCAACTCAGGTGCCCGGGCATCGCTACCAGCACACCCAACCTTCGGCGTGGCTTCATCTTGACAAACATTCTTCTAGTACCTCTCGTGTGCATCATTTTGACTAAGATTATAACGAAATGTGTATGTGGAGGACTCTCCCATAAAAGAACACACATATATGGATACTATATATATTATACATAAATATGGCAAAACATTTTGTGGATATACCCAAGCATCTTGCATACAATCAGCGGGCGCGTGTGGGTTGGGGTGGGGGGGCGCTGATCGAACCCAATTTTGATCGTCAGCACACTGCTTTTATAACCTAAACCAATGGTGGTAGGTTGGATCAACGGTAGAGAATCAATGTTGTGACAGTTAGGTGGATCCAACGGCAAAAAAAATAATGACCGACCACATCAAAACCGACAGTGATATCTTAAACTCTTATAAAGCAAAACCCCACTAGCATATTTTTCTCATTCCACATCCCTTCACGTCATCGTTCCCTCCTGACCCACGCATCTACCTCCACCTCATGACATGTAACAGAAATAGCTCATCGGGAACATCATTTGTCTTCAGTTTCCATTTCCACCTCTATTGTTAACCGATGGCACCAATAATTTATTCCTAGCACTTGGTGTCATTAACTCAAGCATGATTTATGTAGAATCCTTTTCTATTCTACTGCTACATGCATGCAGCATGCACTAACAATTTATTTAATTTCCATCCTGCCTTTCTATTCTATTGCTACATTCATGCCGCATGACAATTCATCGTGCCTTTTCATGGTTTACGTTTGATGTTCACATTCTATCTACTATTACGCATGCAACATGCAATTCCACTCCTCCACTTCCTCCACTAACGCATGTCCATCTGCCATTATTTCCCACTATAATACTTCATTCAGCTTCTCAGTCTATATATACAGTGCTACACACACAGACACAAGGAAGGGGGCAAACCATAGGCAAATGCTTAGAGCTTATGTTTCTTCTTCGTGTTGGTTTCAGAGTTTTGAAGGTGTGAGATCGGTAATTCTACTTTTGTGCTGAATGGTTCATTTTTTCACTATTGTTTCCCAGGGCCAAAATTAGCACAAGGAGAAGTACCTTGCCCACACATGTTGCAGCATGTCAGGAACATTATGATAGATACGTTTGTAAGAGTTTTCAACAGTTAGTGTTTCTTCCATGTCACTTTTCGTTTCAATCCTGTTGGGTCATTTCATAGTTATAATTAGCTTCAGCCCCGTGGAATTATTTGACTTATTTGACATTGATCTTCATGTATATGTACTACTTTGATGGATCAACTCACCTGTAATAATATAGGGTTTTATTTCACTTTTGTGCAAGTCGATAATGGCAGTGATGGACCTAGGTTTTTACCTCTGGGTATGCGCAGCAAAAAATTTGAGATGTGTCACAACGTCGCCCAGCAGTTACTCCGTCCACGGAGTCCGCGCCTGGTAGGTGCTAGCGTGATCGCGGAACCGAGAGTCCAGGACGGAAGCCAAAGCGCCGATCATTTCCTTTTTTATTTTATTTTTACATTGAAAATTTCTACCTATCTCTATGACTGGCGGACTCCAGGATATGCGGTGGCCCACCCTGCATACCCTGTGGGTCCGTCCCTGGATAATGGCATTCAAGGTACCATTTTCATGAAATTCTAGCAGTTTCTTGCATGATTAATTCATTTGTCATTCTAAGACATCACTTTCTAAATACCCGCAGCAACGCGTGGGGTATTCACCTAGCTCAACATGTCACTATTGGCTGGTCATTTGACCTGGCAGTGAAATATCACCGCCGGTTCATGGTTTCACCTGCCAGGAATAGTGTCCATCGCTGCCGGATCATTAGCTTTCTTTGTAGATCCTCGTCTTACCGTCCGGCAGTGATTAGTAGTGTCGGCTTCAGCGCACCCGACATGTCACGTGCAATTTGGGAACCAATACATTCCCACCCTGCCGGTCTGCCCCCTCGCTGTGTCCCAGCGAGCCGTGCAAGACTCAACAGGCATTCAACGATGTGAGACTCCGTTTTGTTTATACTAGCTCTACCGTCTAAATGAAATTCTAATTATTTCCTTACTTATTCTAAAATTTGACCATAATGATAATATCGTTAGTATCTATCATCCAAATATCATACTATGAAAATATATCTTATAACGAATCTAACGACACTTATTTAATATTAAAAAAAATCTCTGTTGCTCAAATGTGGACTAGGCCCAGTTTGGACCCTGTTAATTTTCACTTGTAGCTAACACACATTTTTAGTATTGATTTGTTTAGATTCACTTTAGCTAATTCTTACTCTCTTGTTTTAAATTGTAGTTCGCATTGGCTTTGTTCTAAATAAAACTTGTTTAACTTTTACTAAAATGGTAAGAAAATACACATATCTATAACATATATCAACTAATTTAGCAACCAAATCTTATCATTGATTTCGCTGACATCACGTGGGTCTGCTTCGTACAATAGACAAACTCCCTTCGTCATATAATACTTGACGTTTGTTCTTTCTCACGAAGACTAATGCAGAACATAAAAGATTAAATGTCTCTCAAAAAGTAATAAGATAGAGATGTGAGAAATGTATTGAAAAAGAGAAAGGTGCATTGGGAAGAGAAAATATAAAGTATTTGGAATAAAATTGAAGTGCTCTAATGCCATCTATTTTGTGAAGGAGGGAGTACACAGTCCATTGATTGGTAGGATTAAGAGCCCCGGATAGAGAAGCGTCAATCGAGCTAGAGTAAAGTATATTGCAGAAAAGTAGTTGAGGTGAGGTAAGTGGAGCAGGCTACTATGAACGAGAGGCTTGCACTCCAGTGCTGTTCATAGTCCCATTCCCATCCTGCCATCCATGATAAAGACTTCCCCAAGACACATCAGCGCATGATCATTGACAAATCACCCACCACAACTGCTCGGACATAGTTGGTGTTTTGATCCGGCGACTAAAATTTAGGAGTTGTGTCGGAAGAATATCGCATAGGGTGTTCGGATACTAATAAAAAAACAAATTACATAATCCGTCAGTACTTCACGAGACGGATTTTTAAAGCCTAATTAATCCGTCATCATCGCATGTTTACTGTAGCACCACATTATCAAATCATGGACTAATTAGGCTTAAAAAATTCATCTCGTAAATTAGTCGTAAACTATGCAATTAATTTTATAATTAGTCTATATTTAATACTGTCGAATGCGTCGAACGTTCGATGGCATAGCCACCACCACAGTAGATCGCACGAGCAAAAAGTGCCACACTACCACTCGGAAATCATCTCATCCAATTCCACTTCCACACACCATGTCCATCTCCATGTCTGTGGAGATCCCCATGGATCAGCCGATCTCCAGTTCCACCCCACTTCCGGCAGGCGCCGTCTGCGATGTGGTCGACGAGGACGAGGCGGCGCCGCCACCGGCCAATGCTAGGCCCACGCGCGTCCTCATCTCGCCCATCGTGCCCCTCCCCGCTGACGGCGGCGCTTCGGCTGATGCTGCTGCGCTGCCGCCGGCGTACACCGGCGTGCTGTACCTGCACCGACACAAGTGGCCCGCCGTGGAGGACGACCCCGGCAAGAAGCGGGAGAAGTGGCTCAAGGAGATGCGCGGCTGGCTCATGGTGCTCGCCGTGCTCGCCGCCTCCGTCACCTACCAGGCGGGGCTCAACCCGCCCGGCGGCTTCTGGCAGCAGGACGACGCGCAGGGCAACGTCGCCGGCACGCCCGTGCTCCAGTCCAAGTTCCCCAAGCGGTAGGCAACTCATCATTAACTGTGATTTGCACAAACAAAACGGACCAATGGCTGTCTCTCTGCAGGTACACCGTTTTCTTCTACTTGAACTCCACGGCGTTCGTGACGTCGGTGGTCATCATCGTCCTCCTCATGAACGAGTCCTTCTACCACTCGGAGGCCAAGGTGAAGGCGCTGGAGATCATCGTCGTGCTAGACATGGCGGGCCTCATGGGCGCCTACATCGCCGGCTGCACCCGCGAGGTGTCCTCCTCCATCTACATCATCGTCCTCACCCTCGTCGTCTTCCTCTACGTCGTCTACACGGCGCAGTTCCTGCCCAAGCTCTGGGGCCTAGTCGTTGACGTGCCCTTCCTCCACAGAGCGGCCCAGGGCGGTGCGCTGCCCGTGCCGCAGAACATCCTGGACGGGGCCAGGCCGCGGACCGACGTCATCGGCCGGACCAAGTCGGCGCCGCCGCGTTAGCCGTTTTGGTCATCGCAAATAGAAATAGCCGAGCTGCAGAGGAATGAATCAGGAGCGGTCATGTTCAATTGCTCATGGATAATACTAG